>NW_008692106.1:42324-104630 GCF_000695815.1 Acanthisitta chloris
TGACTGAACAGTCATTTGCTTCAGGCATATTTCCGGTTGGGAGGAAATAAGGTATTTAAGATTCAGGTTGTGAGAGCTGCTAAGAACTAGTGCTGGTGCACACAACCTGCAGAGTCTGGAGAAATTGGTTTAATGATGAAAGGTGATTAAGGACCAGTCCTGATGGCAGCAGCCTCATTTTTCTTACACAAAGCTACTCTTCTCTCCTGGAAAACTTCTACAGGTTGGCAAATCAAAGAAGTCTGAAAAACAGTTCTACCTACTGGGCCCCTGGCTAGGAAAAGGACTTGAGAAGTCTCTCTTTGGCTTTTTAAAAGTTGTCTTGTGTGACTGGGATAGGTTTGACTGCAGCTGATTGAGGTTTGACTTGGTGCTGCAGCTGTAGCATTTACTGTAGTAAGATACCTAATGTTTTCCTGGAAGAGGAGCACTTGAGAACAACCCAAGACACATCTCTCTTGGGCACACTCAAGAGAGAGCCAAACAGTGAATTCCAGTGGACTTCAAGAACTTACAGTCCAGCATTGACTTACTAATGACTAGGCATGTAACAGCTGCAAAGCAAGGCAATAAACCTTGGATTAGAGTTTATTAAAAGCTGTTCATTTCCTGACTCAACCAGAAGATCATTATGCTCCTAGATGAAAATTTTAGATGCAAGTCTTTTAGGATCATAAGTAGCTCATTCTAGATACAAATCATTGAGAACAATCTGTCATTATAACAGGTAGTTGTACCATATCAGCCATTTCAAATCTTTTATCTTTCCTCCTAAATATTTACTTAGACCATCCCTGCTTTCAAGACAATTAATTAATTTGAAAATTTTGACTTACAAGCTAAAACTTTTTTGCCTTTTGAATTTATGTCTATATTTGGTTTTAAGGTTTCTTCACCTCTGTTACATCAGTTGCTGTAATCAAAAAACATTAGCGCTGCCTACAAAGCTTGTCCTACTAAAAATTCTTTGTAACAGCCAAATAACACTGATATCTTTCCCTGGAAAGTGATCTAGTGAAAATTCATGAAAATAGAATACATCTAATCTAATTCCTTGCTGTTATTGCCTGATGCAATAACATAATCTATTTGACCACAGACCAACACAAAGGTAATTGGATTTTGCTCCCACTAATTCCAGCAGAAGGCTATAGAATATTACTACTAATCAATTAGAAACATCTTTTGGCTTCTAGTGAGATTTTCTATATGAACAATCCACTTTTTTTTTTTTTTTCATTTCATCTGTAACATTTATTCTGAGCTCCTGCAGTATTCAGGACAAACAGTCATATCTTACACAGCTAAAGAAGTGATTGTTTTCTAGGCTGTTTACATAAAATTGCTCCATTTTATCTATGTTCCAGTTTGCATTTGTGTTGAGCATGGGAGACAAGTATAAGCGTGTTCAAGGTCCTCTCTGCACTTACTGTGCAATGAAATAAATTCTTCCATATTTCTGGCTTCATATCCCCATAATACACTGAGGAAACAACGTTAAAATAAAGATTTTTAGTAACTACTTATTTGCCAAAGTGACCTTGGGCATATTATTACTACTGGATTGTGCCTTTGTGACAAGCACCAAATAAAAAGCATAAAAAATAGTTGTGCCAGTCAAGTGAGAGTTCAATGAGTGTGTTCCAGTTCAGGGTCCTAATGTAACATCATATCAGCTTTGGTCATGGAGGGTTGTTTCATTCTAACATATTAATTTTCCTCACCACTTCCTATTTTCTTGTGGGAAGGAAAGAGAAGAGAAAGAAAAAGTCACATGAATTGAAAGGCTGAGGATGTTCTGCTACTTTGGAGAGGTTAGAAGAAGGTGAAGTTAAGGAGTAAACTTCATATATCATGCTTAGTTTTCTATCTGAACAAAATTTAAATTGGGTAAGATGTATACTACGGTAGTTTTGAAGTGCAAGATACAGGATACTATTGAACTTCTTCCTTTGCTTATTAAATTGGTACTAGAATAACAAAGGACAAATGCATCCTCATTTAAAACCACATTTAGTATGCAAATCACTAATAAGGAGGGTTTGCAGAAGCTCTGATGCAAATTGTGTATCAACTTAAAGGGTAAAGTGGAAAGTGAAAATATGATTTGGGTTTGAAGTATTTTAAAGCCTTTTACCAACCTTCTACATGTTATTTATTGTAGTGATATAACATCATCTTTACACCTATAACTGCTCTTAGTGAATACTGGAAATGTTTTCTGCATATCAAACATCTCCACATCAAACACGAATGGTGAATGGGCATTCTGGCTGGAATATACATCAAGAGAGCACAGCAAAACTGCACCAGCAGCCTCATTATTTCAGAACCTGACTTGTGGCTCAGAAGACTAAAGGAACTGAGAATGCACATGACAACTTCGAGTGTTACCTATGGCTATTTGGTTTTACTAAGTTACAGTAATTCAAAGCAGGCTCAAAACTGAGCTCTCAAATGTGTCTTGTTAGCTGTAAATAAATCGAAGGTAATAGACCCAACAACACATCTTGCTGATGTAAAAGCAGCACGTTAATGTTTTCTGGAGAGGCTGCTCTGAGAGCAGCAACTGTCTTGGCTCTGCTGCATGAGGTAAGAGACCACTGCCCTTCTTCTGGACAGCACCACCACCAGTGACACTGCAGGGGGAAGTTTTATAGAATCATGGAACCATCAAGGGTGGAAAAGACCTTTAAGATCATTAAGTCCAACCATTAACCTGTTGCTGCTGTGACCCCTAACCCTAAACCATATGTTCCAGTGCCAGATCCAGACACCTCTTAAACATTTCCAGGGATGCTGACTCCATCACCTCCCTGAGCAACCTGTTCCTATAACACCTCAAGATATAAATTTAACAATTACCTGTCAGAATATAATTAAAAAGGACTACATTTTTGTATTATATTTTGGATTTATGATGAATTCCTGAGAATTCTCTGCAATCCATGACAAGGGGCAGGAGGGGAAATAAATCACATTGCAGTCAGCTGATCCCATGACATTTCTTTCATTTAAGGTCAAAACCTCATTATTTCAATATAATGAAATCTGCAAGTAGACATTGGTTTCGATTTGCCTCAAACCTAAAGCTCTACACAGAACATCAAATGAAGCCACAACTTTATAGCTGTGCCCTCTTATAAATGCCAGAAAACAGGGATGACCAGGGAAGCAAATGCCATGCCTGATTTTTAAGATACTCAGATAATACTTTTTAGATTCTGAACTGAGTTTGATTTATTCTCTCAAGAGTGGCAACACACAAGCCTGGTAGGGCAGTGATGAAAGAAATACTTGAAACTTATTCCTCTGACAACTGAGGAGGATTTAAGCATTTAGGAAGAACTTAGGCAACTTCAAGTCCGAGAAATATATATTTATTTAAAAAACCCAAAACCTGCAACCCCCAAAAAACCCACAACACCACACAGTCCTACTTGTGGTAGTTTGTTGTGGGGTTTTTTTAGGGCAAGAATCCTTTTGGTGCAGCCAGTCAACTTTTGCATCCTTTCACATAGAGAAATAAGAACTTCTACAAGAGGGTAATGAAGATAATGTGTCTGCTGATCTTTTAAAGCTTTTGATGACAAAGAACCTTTAAAGCAGCAGCTCTTTTTATATGCCAGGAATGACTTCTCCAACCTATGTATTAAATTAATTTACTAGTGCAAAGGGATGATTCAAAAAACCATCAGCTACTTTAAACAGCCCCCCAGAGCCTCCAGCCCTGAGTCTTTGGCTGATAGTGACCCCCAGTCCATGCTGGTCATGAATATTGTAATCCTCATAAAAAAGCTTCAGACAATCATTATGTTCCTGAGTTCCTTGGAAAGGGATGGTACAGGAGAGCAACTGGAGCCAAGGAGACAGAGTTCACAAATTAAATTAACAGGTATTTTAAAGCAGCAATGTAATTATATATATTATGGAACTTCAAAGCTCAATACTCATATAATCTTTCCCATTCTCCTATAAAATATATTTAACATTCAAAAAAGTCAGGAAGATCTCATCCCAAACCCACTGGATTTTAAATAACCTATTGATAGAGGATGACTAAGGCATTTCAGTGTCTGTAGCTAAGTAGTGCAGAAGGGGATTATATCAGCACCACCTGACCAAACACACACACTTTCCTCATGCTCAGTTACCCATTTGTGTCTGGTTCAGTCTGGGCAGCTTTCATCACTGCTGAGGGAATGTTCTGCCCACTCAAAGCTGCACTTCCCCTCTGCCCCCTCCAATTTATAACATTTCTGTTACCTCTCCCAAAAACTCCTTCCTTCTTAGAAATTAATGGGAGCCAAGGTAATGTGCAAACCAGTTTTAACTATGTATTAAAGTGTGGCCTCTCGATGTGAGGAGTTTGGGGGGCAGGTTTTAATTTTTAGTATATCTAGCTGTAGCTAGGTTTTCCAGATGGAAAGATGATGCTACAAAGCACAGCACATATTTGTCTTCATGAATTTCTGTTGTTATGCCTCTGACTGAATATTCATTATGAATTGATCAGCATATTTTATTGGTATGTCTCACACAGATTGTCTCTGGTGCTTCATGCCTATCAATGTGTTGATTCACCAACTAGTAAACCATTTAATTTATCAGCATTTTTCAGGGCTAATATATAGGACAGGAAATAGCTTAAAAACAAAGCATGAAAATAACTAAAATAAAAGAAAACAGAAAAATAAAAGAAAGCCCTTATCAAGTATGGGATTGCATCAGGTTTTATTCAGTAGCTGCAAAGAAGTGCATCACTGTCCAAGCTCAGCCTAATCAGCATCAGTACTGCAGATAGCTTCAACTGACACAGGCAAAAGTTTACTGAAGCAGCACCTCCTATCTTCCTCCCCAGAAGAGGAAGGAACAACGCATAGCAGGAACAATGCTTATTTGTTTCTTAAAAGTCTCTTAATATCCAAAGTGTCCTGCTCTGTACTCAGCTGCCAGAACATACACTGAGCCAGTGTGATGAAGTTGAGCTCACTGAGTTTCAAGGATCACTAATGGCACTTTCAAATATAGCTGGATATAAAACTATGCCTCAAAGTCTGATTATGAGCCATTTAAAAAACTGCCTTATTATTCTTACCTTGTTTTCTGCAAAGACAGAATAATACTAACAAAGATATCCCTGTGTGTTGCATCACTTTTGCATCAGTGATCTGTGGCCCTTTACTATTTTCAGTGCCAAATTACAGTCAGATTATATATAGAGATCAGAGATCACTTGGTATTTTGTTACATATGTCTCTAATTCGTGCTAATTAACACTTCCAAACCAAGTCTTCATATAGTCAAACCACTTGACATCAGGGGCCCTCCAAATAAACCTTGGATGGAAACCTGTCATCTCAATAGACATCAGATGCATTAACCTACCCTAGGACCAAAGAGCAGATGGACAGGAATGAGTATGTCAGAGCAGTTGTTCAAGTGAAGCTGTTACAAGCCTGGTCAGAGCTACAAACTTCCATACAAGTCTTCAAATTAATAATGGGGAAAAAAATGCCTAGGAAAAACTGGAATGAGTTTAGCACTGTGTCTAGTAATATCAGTATCTCACACTTTGTCCTAAACCCCTAAGACACATCTGTCTGGGGAGAATCTATATGACATCCAGTTTACATTCCCACCTAACTGCATCTGACCTGGCTTACCTACATCAGTGCAGCAGCAAGTCCCAAAAGTACTTTCTTGGGCATAATAACTGCCCAGTGAGGTGGTGGATTCACTGTGCCTGGAAGTGTTCAAGAAGTTACTGGACATGACATTTAGTGCCATGGTTTGGTTGACAAGGTGGTGTTGAGTCCAAGGTTGGACTTGATCTTGGAGGTCTTTTCCATCCTTAATGATTCTGTGATTCTATGATGAAGTGCTATCCACGTACATGGAATACAGACAATTCTCATTTTCTCAGAACACAGTGAAAAACCACCCAGAGGATATGGCTGATAGCTGCTCCTACAGCACCAGCTAAATGCTGTCGGCTGAAGCCTATTTTACCTAGGGATTAATTAGTGAGGTTTTAATTCACATGGGAGAATCTTTTCCAATTTGAAGGAAGAGGGAGAGGCCTTGCATAAATGAGAATAAGATGTGGCTTGTCATTTAAGAACTTAAATTTTAAGGACCGCTTTTTCTTTTTAGAGAGACACACTGAAATTTATGATCACTTGCACTATGGATAACCTTCCAGGAAAAGAATATAGAGCTGTTAAAGAGAAGATTAAGGCCACTGTCAAAAAAAAGCCAATCTTACACTGATGAACTTTATAGGATGTATAAGAAAAGCCACTTCCATGAGAGAACGAGCTGCTCCTTATTTAAGTTTTACTAGTTTCCTGTTCTCCCCATGCACCACAGCCCATCAAACAGATCCTTAAAAAGTAAGCCATTCTCAGTACTGAAAACACTGTGTCATTGTTGCAGATCAAAAACACCCCACAATGCCCCCAAACCCCTTGGATTAGAGTCACAGACATGCTACCTTACTGACTCTTTAAATAGCATGTTTTGATTCTTAGTGCCTCAATGGCCTTTGGGCAGTGAGTGCCCAAAGCTGAGCACAGCACTGAGCTGGGACCTCCCCAGTGCCCAGTCCAGGGGGATGACACTGCCCTAGTGCTGCTGCCACACTCTGCTGCAGCCAGGATAAGGTGCCCTTGGCCTCCTTGGCCACCTGTGCACACTGTTGGCTCCCACTGAGCTGTGCCACCAGCACTGCCAAGGCCTTTGGGACCAACACCTCTGTCCCCACTGCTCCCCCAGCCTGGAGCTGCATGGGCTGTTGTGTCCCCAGGGCAGGACCAGCACTGAGCCTCGCTGACCCTCCTGCACTTGTCCTCAGCCACTGATCAAGTTGGTTGAGGTCTCTCTGTAGAGCTTTCCTACCCTCAGGCAGATCCACACACACACCCAACTTAGAGTTGTCTGCAAATTTATTGATGGTGCACTCAAATCCCCATGTCCACATCATCAATAGGGGAGGTCATAATTTGAAAATTTAACTTGTTTCAGTGCAGATTCATGTTTCATATGAGAACTCAGCTATTTTGCTGAAACATTTGTATAAAATTGGCTTCATAGAACAATAACTAAGATTTTTTTAAATAAATGCTGTGATTTGACATTTTATGAGTGAGCAAAACATAAAAGCAAGAGCAGGAGAAGTTCTTGCCCAGAGTGCTAAAATTGCTTGCACGTCTTGCATTTAATTCAGGTTTAAGAATTGATTGCTACAGCAAACCACAAAAATCCAATATTCAATTTACTTACAAGGAAAAAGTCACCAAAGCTGATACATCCTGCAAGGACATGTGTCTGTTGTGCTCACAGACAAATCAACAGCTTTGTATGGAAATAAGGAAAAGATTTTTCCATCACAATAGTGAATGAAATCCTTCAAAATATTTGATAATTTAATTCTCATACATTTCACTACTCCAAATTCTTTTCATGTAGAATTTTTGTCCACATTAATGGGCAAAGGGAAGGGGGTGGAATCTGACCCTTAAGATGTTCCTTTCATCAACAGTACTCAATAGCATAAAAATATACAAAGCAACTCAAACATTAAAATGAAATCCAGTGACTTTCCTCAAGTGAGTCTTTTAAATACTTTTCAGCCGTACCTTTTTGTACTAAAGATTGCATAATAATATTAAATAACAATGAATAGTGTCTCTGCAGCTAAAATACAGGTACACATGACGTTGTGTACACACACAGCCTGTTCTGGAGGAGAACAGACAATCACTGTCAGAACCCTGACTTGTTGCTTCAACATAAGTTCCAAGCAATGAGGTGTTCACTGGGGAGCAAGAGACATGAATACCTGGTGTCAACTCAATTAGACATGTGACAAGCCTTTAACAGTGTTATAGAAAACCATTTTTGACTGCTTTGTTCATTTTTCACTGGCAGAACCATTCCAAACACCAGCTGCAAAAGTTACATTTTACTAATACTTCCATTATGCATCTGAAAATAATATCAATTGTGCACAGCAATGTCCTAAAAACTGAATTAACCCCAAACTGGATTAAGCCAATCGCATCATCTGGGAACATGATGTCTGGATAGCTGAGATGATTCTCACCAGATAAACAGACATAAAAGTGTAATACCTTGCACCACTTGATTGTGCACAGAAAAAAATAATCAGGACCTGCTGTAGCAAAGCATGGGATACATTTGTAATAATATGACCACTATAGCATCACTTTAAATGTCAGGATTGGTATTCAGCATGATTTCCTATGTATGATGGCTCAAGTCAATTATAATGACAGATAGCATCCTACTGGCTTATCTGATTACCTCTGACCTTTTAACAGCTGCAGAAAGCCAAAACAGCCTGAAAGAAGAACTCATGCATATATGACACAAAGCTGGAATTTCATATCTGAGCCATAGTCAAGAACACATTGAATGTCAGCAGATTTCTGACAAAGCCTATAGCAAATAATTTCTTGGATGGTTTGGCACCACAAGAGCCTGTCATTTATTATATCTGAGTACTGACAGGGGACATAAACTTGATTAATTTTATATCAATACATGATATGAAAGTCATTACGACACATAGTTCATTCTAAAAATTTGGAATCCACTACCCAAAGTAACCATTCATTTTGATTATTATTTCTTTTATCAGAAGCTTGGTCAGATGATTTAAGGCTTCATGGGCTTTGCAGGGAAACAAAAATCAATATTAAGCACAATTGTGTATATTCAAAAATAAAGCACATTTTCTTGAACAATGGATTACTATCCAACCATTCAGGGAAGTCTCTCACTGCTCAGGTGTCCTTGATCATTCCTCAGAGATGACTAGTCAAGTATTAGGCTGAAAACTCAAAAGCTTTTTTTTTTGTGCTGCTAAAATAACCATAACCACCCAACCCAAATCCTGTCACTTCCAGGAATTAACAGACTAGATCTCCAACTGTTTTACCACTTGAATCAGGAGCAGTATGTTGACTTGTATAACAGACCTTCACACCATTGCAGTATATGACAAAATCTGGGAGCCTATTCCATTCCTGAGGAAAAGAAGTTTTACAGCCCCCAAGGCATTCCCATTCCTCAGGCTATTCTGAATAAACCATCCAAAAAGCAGCTGCATCTGCTTCTGGTAATAAGCTGGTATTAATTCAAATGTCTTTGTAACCTTCAATTAATTTTCATGGAATTCTTCAAACTGATAATAATGGTCAGAACCTGTTAGAAATAATTTCTACACAAAAGCTTAACTCATCCACCAGTAACAGAGTGATAGAATAGGATTCCCACAGTTCCACAACAGAGATGAAACTTCATCTGTAGCTTGAGCAAACACCACAATCACTGTTATCTCTACCTGGAGCTCAGTTTCACCGTTAGAAATCAGTGATACCATAAGTTACCTCTATTGAGTAAACTGAGAGAAAGCCAGTACAATGCAACTCAATGGTTACATTTATTGACAAATGAACTTTGAGATGAAAACAAAAAAAATAGAATCAATTAATTTCTAAAATATACAAACAACTACATTTGTAATACGTGGCAACTGAGAGCAATACACAGAAAAGTAAAATATCTATTGATTTTGTAAGGAGAATATATGTTTTTGTTTACATAGGAACTATTACCAAAGAAGTGTAATGCAGACAGTCACAAAGGTCAGACTAAGAGGGCAGAAAACTTTTGGGGCCTGTCAACAATTTTGGCAACTTTAATTATCCCAAAAAGAGAGAAATTTGTGATGCTATGGAAAAGCTAAGGAAGAGCACAAGGCTTATGTTGAATTTATGAGTGGGAGACAGAAGAGGGGAAAGGACAGATGCTGTGCTTTGTCATCATCTGTGGTAATGAGTGTGTGTGTGCCTGTTCTAGGAGAGCAATGTCAGAGCAGGAAGGTGGGATTGCCTCCAGCTTGAGGCAAAAGGCTGTTGAAAGAAGGAAACCTCAAACGGTAAGAGAAAAAAGGCTCTCTTCTTCGGGCTCAGAGTGGGCTGTGCAGCACATGTCAAAAATCAGGATTCAAACCCTTTGTATTTATATTTTCTCTTACCTATTGACTTCTAGTTTCCTCAAAAAGCAAATGACACAATATACCAAAATGAAAGCTGTTATTTCTTGGTTGCTTGCTTTAATTTGCAAACGTTTCTCAGGGAGCTAATATGAAAAAAAAGGTCTGCCCAGGTCCTCTTAACAGTCCCATCACACCCACACACCATCTCACCCACAGCAGCACCAGCTGCACATTTCCTAGGGCTCTGACAACCCAAGTGCATCATCATTCCCTTACCCTGAGGACTCTGCCCTGGCCTACAGTCTTCCCATAGTAAAAGTAAGGACACCTGACTCAATGAAATGGAGACCTTCACTCCAATGAGTTTCAGAAAACTAAATATTTAAGAGAGGAAAGAATGCAATTAGGATAGTAATACATATCAAACAATGTTAATAACCTTTATAAGCAGAGAGAATACCCAGTTTATTCAGCTATCATAAAACAAATATTAAACACACTCTGGGAAAAAGAAAAGACACGTTATTTCTGCGCAGAAAAGTAATTAAAAAGTGAACAGAATAGCTTGGCAGCTGCACAATAATACCTACCACTATCTCAAACAGCCCACACTGGTTCAAAAAAACTCCACCCAGCATCACCAGATAGGAATATTGCTGCTATCAATGCAAGGCATCCAATTTACTTGATGTGTTTCTACTACAGAGGAGTCAAAACAGAAATAACACAAGTTTCAAGTGAAAATGTGAAATATTCACGTTACACCTAAAAACAGTATCTGAGGGGAAAGTGCCAGAACCTATTGCTGTGTTCCTTTGACAGGCAGAAGAACTTGGTGATTGTGAGACCCAAAGCAGTCAATGCATGTCTGCGAGAGTACAGCAGTGTCTCCTCTGAAATATGCTACAGGAAAGGACTGCTGTTTGTAAAGCCCTGTATTCATACCAGAACATCTATTACAAGAGAAAAGTCAATTAATGTGCAATCCAAGCCTTGCTTTGGAGTTTATCTGCATGCAGAATACAGTCAGTAGCAGTAAGCACATGCTATTTCCTCGAACAGAGGAGAAAATGAGGATGGTTTAATCAATAGCATGCCAATTTAAGTTTTGCTATCCTACTTGTCAACTCAGTAAACATTTATTGTGCAGGAAGATAATGTATTTGAGACAGGGTAATCAGAGGAGAAAAGACCAGTTAGTGGCTTCCTAGGAAGCCAATTCTATTGCATAGGGGAGGTTTAGGTTGGATATTAGGAAGAGATTTTTTCCAGAGAGAGTGCTCAGGCATTGGAATGTGCTGCCCAGGGAGGTGGTGGATTCCCCATCCCTGGAGGTTTTCAAGCTGAGACTGGATGTGGCACTTAGTGCCATGGTCTAGTGACCACAGTAGGGTTGGACTCGATCTTTGAGGTCTTTTCCAACCTGGTTGATTCTATGATTTATATTCCAAGAGATGCTTTAGAAAACGAATGCTCCTCGAAAGCTTAGCTATCACATATCCTTCACAGCACAGTTTTCAGGCTTATGTTTACCTTAGAATTTTCTTTTAAAACCCTCAAGTTTTCGAGATCAAAGAGCCTTCTGCTCTCCATTCTGTGTGCACCAACTCTCTCCTCATGTAAATGCTTAACCAAAGGGTGTTTTACCAATCTTTCATAGGAATGGAAGTAGGAGCAGATCACAGTGCAGCTGAATGCTTCTCTGCTTCATGCAAGGTGAAACCACTGACATACTCTGATCACTAACTCAACAGAGAGAGGAATTTGCTGTGGTGCAGTGCTCTTTGTACCACTCAAACCCCATGTGCTTCCACTCCAGTTGAGAAGCCAAATCTGTACCTCTGATAACTTCTGTGAAAAATTTGGAACTTGTTATTTTTTGAGGACAGTTGAAACAAGGAGTTGAGCATGTAAGTTTTGAACTGCAATGCTAAATCCTGCCAGCTTCATTTTCACTTCAGATGCTGAGGAGAACAAAACAGGGCAAAAAGCCAAAAACTACATCTAAGGTGGAAAACAGAAAATGGGTCCCAAAGTGCCCAAAATAACCTCATCCTCCTTTTAATAAACTCATCTTCGCTGTCAATAAAATCCCTAAGCTTCCACAGAAGATACCTTCCTTTGTGTTTTTAAACCATAAACCACAAGCCAATTAATGCTTTGTGCAAAAATGATTGTTAAGGTTGTTTTTCAAACTCAAATGGCCATACTTTACAGTAAGTGGACTTTATTTAATGCTCAATTAAATTTTAATTGCTTGGTGACACTATTCATAATCATCAAACTAGCTAATGTTTATTAATAGCCATTTCTGATAGAGTATAGCACCTCAGATCTCCATGTGAACTTGAGAAGACAAAAATAAATTTGATACAGTTGCCAGCTGAACAATCACATTAAACACACCTCCCTGGCTTTAATGCTCAGGTAGCTTTAAGATATTTAATATTTTCAACCAAATAATGTACATGTAATAAATATACTGCAGAGATTAGGGTAGAAATGTATCACAGAACTTGAAAGCACTGACACAGCATCAGTGTGGCCACACAGTCTCACCTTAGTTACTGTTCTCTCAAGACAAAGATACAAGTCACCAGGCACACAGGATTTGGGTTCCCTTACAGACATACTCTGCTATCTCTTGTTCAACCAAACCCTTTTCATCAGCCACATAGTTACTCAAATGATTCACTGCAACATAAACAGAGGTTTCATCTTCACATACAATTAGTTATTTCATCATACCTTTGCCTATTCTCCTTCCTATCCTAATATAAGGGAAATTTAAGAAATAAGGAGCATAAGAATTGATAGCAGCAAAAAAATATTGGAAGTCACTTCACTGCAAATTCTATTTATTTCAAGCAATTATTACCTTACGATGACCTCTTAGTATTATCAGGCACTTAAAACATCTCCATGGTAAAATAACAAAGTTCTTCTCTGACAGCCACACATTTTAATGCTCATCTCATTATCAGGAGTCTTTCCTCATACATTCCTCCCATGGCAAATCCAAATCCTTCAAAAAAACTTCCTCCCATGCTGCCCTCTGGGTTTTAGGCTTTCCCAGCAGTTGCTTCTAATTGGCAGTTGGATGTTAACTGGGGGAAGTAATTAAGCCCTTGACCACTCCCTCTTGACCTGCTGCCTGGTAGGTCATGCATTTCCCACTATCAGGCATTAGTAGAAAACCAGAATATAATGTGTAAGCATTTGAAACATGGATTTAGTGTGTGGGTATAATCAACATAGAAAATTCAAGTTACTGCCACACAGAAGAAGTTTTAAGCTGTAGGCAACATGTGTGGGCTGAATGTTTTATTCACTTTTTCATTTTGGTTGGAGGGAGTGAGGTGAGGACCTTCCTGTCTTCTACTATCAGAACCTCACAGAAAGCTAATTGTGGCTTTGAGCAATTCAGTTCCTCTAGGAATGTACATATCTACCACAGATAGGAATGAGAAGAGGTCATCAACTTCTCTCTGGAGAGAATGGAAGGTCTTTTTCTATCAGGTTTGGCAGGTTTACACAAACTTCAGCTGCTCTATTCATTATAGTGCTTACCTGGGTTGCATAAAAAGGAGTGTGGCTAGCAGGTTGAAGGAGGTGATTCTGCCCTTCTACTCTGCTTTCAGGAGAAAGCAGATTCCACCTTGAGTCCTGCACACAGTTTTTGTGTCCACAACTTAAAAGGACATAGAACTGTTGTAGCAGGCCTAGAGGAGGCCATTAAGTTAAGAGGACTGGAGTGCCTTCCCTTCAAAAGACAGGCTGAGAAAGTTGGGGCTGTTCAGCCTTGAGAAGAGAAGGTTGTGTGGACACCTCAGAGCACCTTACCTTCTCTGAAGGAGCCTACAGGGAAGACAGAGAGGGGCTCTTGGTTAGGAACTGGAGTGATAGGATAAGGAGTAATGGGTACAAATTAAAAGAGGAGAAATTTAGATAAGATGTTAGGAAGAAGTTTTTCCCTGTGAGGGTGGTGAGTCACTGGCCCAGGTTGCCCAGGGAGGCTGTGGCTGCCCCAACCCTGGCAGTGTTCACAGTCAGGTTGGATGAGCCTTGAGCAACCTGCTCTGGTGGGAGGTGTCCCTGCCCAGGGCAGGGGTTGGGACTGGATGATTTCCAACCTCCATTCCAACCCCTTAACATTCTATGACTCTATGGCTTTGTCAGGAGCAGTTTGTGTGGGATTTTTTTCCACTCCTGTTTTACCACACAGAGAAGGAACAAGTGAAATCCTTAGTTCCCCAGAAGTTTGCTCCCTGACTGTGCTCTCCTCTGACTCTACTACATTTAGTAAGGGAGTCCCTGTAGGGATCAGTGTGTGCAGCTCAGTGACCCATACATTCACTCTCCTGTTTGGATGACCCAAACTGTGCCCTGCTGGTGTTACCTGCAGTCGGTTCCATGGGTAGATCAAGAGGCCTGGAACAATGCAGGGTAAGAAGGTAGAAGTTAGATGGTTTCAAAGAATCTGTTTGGCAGTTGAAAGGAAAAAGTACAGACCTGTGCCCAGGGCACATATGTGCTTTAATGCACAAAGTTTCCATGATGACACTTTTCATCTTTAGGGTGCTACTGGAGCAGCCAATAGCAGCATAATGGGAATGATTAATTATCTGTTGGAATAATTTTGTGTCCCCTATTCTGAGCCATATTTCTTCTGGTTCTTCTAATAATTAAAACAATGTCTCTCCCATGTTCTACCAGGAGCAATCTTTCTCAATGTTAATTACTGGCTTTAAAACACTTCCAAAAGCAAAATGATATTTTTCTGCAATATTTGATGTAATAAATCTGTTTTTTGATGAAATTCATATCTAATCCAGGAAATAATCTGAACGATTCTCCAGAATTCGTTTTGTAAAGTTTGCTTTAGAAATCATATTCTTCTCTCTTTTTTGTGAACACTTAATTTTACACACTTGAGCAATCTCACTTGTATCAAGTACACTTCTTCTGCATTATTTATACCACAATGTAGATAAGACTTAACATGAAATTATCATCTAAATGTTCATTCACAAATGTGACATCTTTATTGTTTAATATGTGCTAATTCCCTTAAAATTGCTTCTTTAATAATTCAAAACATTTAAAACAAACTTATTCTTTTGCAATCCTTGACATAAAATTTAAAGACATCAATCTCTTTTTTTCCTTGGACTCAGCATGTTAGGCAGAAGATGATTCCATGTTGGGACAGGAATTAGAGAGTCACCATCCTCTCAGATGTGACCCCAGGTAAGAGCTCTGACTGGAGGTGCAGTGGAAGGCACAGGGTTGACTAACTCCCCAGGAAGATTATCTGCTGTGCTGTCTAGATGCATCTTAAGCAGTTGTTGCATTATCTTGATTAAAACATGCAAGTTGCACAGGGAATGGGAATGCCTGAGTCCTCATTTTCCACTCAGCTGACTGGGAGTTACCTCCATGCCCCAGGAGTGCATTAATACCTCAGATACTCTGATACCTCAGACACTGACACATGAACTCAAGAGCACGTAACATACTTCCCAGCTATATTTAATTAGGAAAGCAAGTGGTTTTTTCATTCTGTTAATACATTATGATTGAATACTTGTCAACCTACAACACATTTCCAGCAGTGACTAAAGGTTATTGTTGTAGCAGAGCAGCAAGTTATGTGATAGTCTTCTACAGAGCTTGTTAACATTATCAGAATTACTGGTGAACAGGAAAAGTTATCCCTTGGGTATAGGATAAAGGAGTGGAAAATGCTATTACCTTCCTTTTAGTAGCTCTTTCAATAAAAGGTCTTTTTAAATAAAGTCAAGAAAATGACATAGCTCTTTTCAGTTTCCCTGTGAAGTAATTACAGCTGTACATCCTTGACTTTTGTGTAATTTCAAATGAAAATTAACCAGTGTTAAATATCGATTGCTTTTCTTTGCCGTTAGACTTAATGAACGAATCATTTATCCTGTCAAAATGGCATGTGGATATTTAAAAAAGATGCTGTAAGTATGTGTTATCAGTTGTTACAAGGGCTATTTTATATACAAATTTGTTAAAAACATAAATACCAGATTATTTTCAGACCAAACAGCTTTCTGTAACTCCTTGGAATGAGATACTAACTTGCTCTTTTGGAAATCAGCACTTGAGTCTGGAGGTGGCACTGTTTCCCTTCAGGAGAAAAGTCAATCACACATTGAGTCCAACACATCCTAGTGCTGAATTAATGCGAGGGAAACATCTCTTAAGGAACATAATTAAACTAAACATATGTATGATATACTCTCTAAATCTACTAATGTAATCTCTCTATACAGTACAGTCTATCCCATCCCATTTCTGTTTGGACTGCAAGTAATTTAAAAATTTGAAGATCAAGACTCTTCAACAGATTTAAGTGGATTAAAGTTTAATGAATTAATGAATTTAATAACCTTAATTGACAAAAATTAGTTTAAAAGACACAAGAGAGTGTAGAATTCGGCAAAGAGGACTTACTAAATCCCTCACAAAGGGTCACACAGGTAACTTCATTTAGGGCGTGCCATAAAATTCAGCACATTTCCATTGTCTTGGCATGTCATGCCAGTCTCAATTCACTCTTCCCTCAGGGCAGCTTGGGAACAGTGACACAATCACCTTTTTCCTGAGGAACAAAGAAGCTTAAGCTGTTGTTACTTATAAAGACCTTCTACATCTTTGCAAGAAGACACCCTAAAATCAAGCCACACTTTTAACAACAGACCTGCTAGTTACACTGCAAGGCAATCAGATATGAAGGACTGGAGAAATACCCACCTGGATTTTGTCAGTGCTCTGTGACAGCACAGGACACTTCAAACACAGGATGATCACAAACTCCCCAGTTTCAGGAAACAGCAGCCTCCAACTCCCAAACTTTGACACTCCTCATGTTCTTCGTCTGAACTTTAAACCATAGTCTTAGTCACAATCAGCATTTAGAAAAGCAATAAATAGCACTTCAGAGCAAGACTCTCTATAAATGTACAGAACTTTAAATTACTCAGCCTGCATGGGAAGCCCCAGACATGCGATGTGTGACAATATGTATAAGGTCCTGAAAACATTTCCTAGGGTTCTGTTTTCATAAAACCTTGATTGTAATGTTAAATATAAAAAGATCTGTTGGCATGGAAATAGAATACATGGTTCTATGTGATGGGCCTTACGAATGTGGAGAGGATAAGACAGATCATTAGATATGATAGGTAAAAGGTGTTAGCAACTAGCACAATTATTTGCCTCAAAGACTGTTAAAATTTCATCTGCATTTCAAAACAAATAAGTGTTGCATAATATCTTTTACATCTCTGTGTTATAAAAGATGCCACATCAACATGCCTGTATTGTAGAACTCCATTTAGTCTAAGAATTCTGTATTACAAGAATTATATCTTCATTATGTGGAAGAGCTCAACATATTTTATTGCCTATCACTGAAATCTTACAGCATCTTTATGAGTAATAAATTCACTGTATTTTGTAATTTTGAAAGTAAATAGGGCAATTTCTCTACCATCAAGCACTGGACAAGCTAAATCCTGGGAGATTTCTTCTTCATTGTTATACTCTGACAACAAGACCCTCAAAACATAAATAACCATTTCTCTGTATAAATATAAATATTTTTATTGTGCGTTTCCCTCTTGGATGTTCTTCAGTTCCTTTCCCAAAGTGCTTATATGTAATTTGCAAGAAAGAAAACAGGTTTTTACCTGTCAAAATAGAGACTGACTATATACTTGTGTAACTTCAGCAGTTCAAATTTCAGGTGGGAACTTAAAAAAATGTGTTTCTAAAGTATCCAAAAGGAAACCATGTTCTTGATGTCACAAGAACATCACTCAACAAATGCAAAATCAGACAAACAGAATCAGCAGCAGCAGAAGAAAAGGAGTGTTAGCCTCAGGGCTGTTCTCTAGCTGCACACATCTTCATTAAAGCCACTGAAAAATGTCTTTAAGGACACTTTCTGTCTGTCTCTGTCTGTTACTTTTTCAATGCCTATCTCTTGCCTGCTGTTGTTGCTTTTCTACAGGCCCCAGTGAAAAGTCTCCTACAGTGTTCAATGCTTTGGGGCCATTTCCTCCTTGGTTCCATTCCTGGCTGAGTAATTCCGTTTCAATAGCTGCTGTGAAGAAGATTCCATTTTCCACATTTCATCTTCCTGGTTGTGTAAGTAGCCATCAAAGAAAAGGAAGGCAGAATAACAGAGGGAGGACAACAGGAGCCTTCACTCTCATAGTTCAAGGACACAAAGAGTGGCTGAAGGGGAAGGGAAGGAGACATGAACAAGTCCCAGACACTCCAGTAAGAACCTACTGTTAGGTCATTTACATCTTGTTATAGTTCTGGCATATGATGGGGGTTTTTGCAATTAGAAATCTTGCAAAGGACCTTTCCCCATGTCTGGCAAACCACACTGAGACTTTACCTCTGCTACCTGAACACTTTAGTCTGGTCTAGAACTGAAGGAGTTGATCAGACATGTGATGGTGCTTCACCTGCCATCTCATGCCATGCTCTGTTTTTGTGTGGCCTTGGTGGGCTTAGACAGTGGCAAATCTCTACTGTTTCCTAACTCCACACCTGTAAGGTAAAGAAAAATGAAAATGACTTTCGCTATACAAACACAACAGGCAAATATTTTGTGTAGACAGAATTAAAGGCTTGTATAAAAAAATATCAGGTTTTTTTTTTAAAAAACCCCCAATAACAAGTAAAGCAAAAGCATTTAATTGTTACTGTGCTTCCTTCAAGTAGGAAAGATCTCCAGCTTTCTTAACAGGTGTTTTAGTTGTGTTTCTTGATGCAGTTTATTGAGCGAATGCATTCGGAGAGCTTTAAATTGAGATTTATTTGTCCTTTTGCTAATCATGAATCAACCTTCTTTTAGATCAATTAACTAAATCACTCTGGAGGCAGCTCAATGCATTCTTTATGGATGAAAACCTTTGTTCTCTATTGCCCATAATATCTCTCCACCCCAATAAATACAATTAATAACCTACTTGCTCTCTAGTGTTTGTAACTTCCAATGTTTCACAGCAACTCATTTCTTATGACTTGCTAACAAAAATAGATTTGAGTAAAACATCAATATTAATATGTGCTTACGTTCTCCCTTCTGTTCTTTCAAAAGTACTTAGTTTTCACAAAGAACTTTATAATGGTATTACTCATGTCTCTATAAAACCTCAATGATTTTTTAAAAAACTTACAGGCCAAAAATGTGCTACTACTGCAGTGAATTCTAGCGGCTCTCTTTTTTTTCACGAAGCATACATAAAGCCAAAATAAATTTAAAGTCTCCACTCTGAAATTCCCAATTAGAAAACCTATTTAATTACAGTATTTATTAGCACAGGAAAGGATCTCGTCCTAATTTCTTCCGCAGTTTCAGCGAGACAGAGCCCTTGATCTATTACATTTCCTGTAATAGTATCTATATCCTTCCTTTTGTTAAAAAATCATCCTGAGATGATAATTATTCTAGCTGAGGGCCAGGGATTCAATAGCAGCTGAGACAAACCACAGCCTGCCAAGAACTGGGCTGCTTTGTTCTGAGTGCTTTCGAGGCAATTCACATTTAATGCAAGAGGCCAAAGGCTCTGTGGCCATCTCAGAAGGGGATCCAGCAGTCCCACCATCCGTGCTGGCTTCATCCTGAGCTTGTCTGCAAGCCCAAATCCCTCACTGCACATACTGTGTTGATTTGTACTTGTGTTCAGCTCTGGGTGGGAGCCAACCCTGCCTGGCAGCCAGGCTGAGGCTGTAGCATCACCAGCTTTCTGTCCTGCCCTGTGAGCCACCCATCACAAACACCAGCTCCTCCTCAGACCCTGAGTGAACCTCTCCCACACCATTCCCAGCTGTCTGTGTGGTGCTGGGCATGGCAGAGCCCTGTCCTGCTGCTGGGAGCTGTGCTGGTCCTGCTGCTCTGGCAGGGGATGGGAGAGGGCACAGTAACCTGGCAGTGCCACACAGAGACAGGTCCACTGTGTGTGTGGGCAGCAGGGCAGGCAGGGTGCCAAGAGCCAAGTTTTTGAGTTTATTGAGGCTCTTTGACTGTTTTTTGAGGCTTGGTTTGAGCCATGTCAGAGGTGAAGCAGCTGATGGCTGAAGATACAGGACTTTACCTTAGTGACAGGCACCTCACTCATCCTCTGACACCTCCAGCAGAACTCAGACAGCACTGTCAGGAACATGTAGACCAGTGGAAGATGGTGTTGGGTCTAGGGGTCTGATTTTGGCAGTGAGGTGCTGCAGGATCCCCTCCACAGGTTGCTGTGAGGAGGTGTGAGGGGCCACAGCAGGTTCCTTCACACTCAGGGCACAGGTGCAGCAGAGAGGCTGGGGACACCTCTGGGAAAACATCCACGTGGGAATGAGACTGCCTGACAGTGAGGTCTGAGGGGAAAAGTGTGGGAAATAGCCTAGGAAACAGCAGAACCAGAGGAGGAGAAGGACCTGCTCTATAGACATTTCCCCTGCAGCCTGTGGAAAGAACATGAAGGAACAGATACTTCTCTGCACACACAAAGAGGACTTTGTGACAGACAAAGTTTGTGTTTGTCTTGATCCTCAGGCTACTTCATGGTATTTTCTCCTTCTGTGCTGTTGAGGAGGGGGAGTTTGAGAGCACCTGTGTGGGCATCTGGCCAAGGGCAACCCACCAGAAAGGAGAATCTACAAATTCACAGTGTGTTTGTTCCATCATGGAGAGCATCAGGGGTCTAAGAGAGTACATGGACTACATAGAATCATAAAATCATCAAGATTGGAGGAGACCCCTAAGAGCATCGAGTCCAACCATTAACCTGTCACTGCTGAAACCCCTAAACCAGATCCTCTAGCACCAGATCGAGATGCCCTTTCTACTGTGATGTGACCAAGGTCTGCTGGCTGGTGTGACATCCCCCAAAGGGGATGATGGAACATCTCTCCCCAATACACCTGCCATTTTCACCAGAGCATCTGCCTCCCAGATGTCCTTCACTCACCTTGTCATTGAGAGACAACACACACACGTAAGGAACTCACTGTGGATCAAGGACAGCCATTGTCTTTGGATTTGTTCCTTAAATCTCATTGTAGAGGGATGGGCTGACTAAAGTAGACTATGTGACAGCTAGCAAGTCCGATTTCTGTCATTCCTGTCAAAGATGCTGTGCCAGTGTGGCTTGGCCTGTCAGGTGCTGCAAGTAAAGGATGAGAAAGAGAGATAGAGCCAGTGCAGTATGAAACAAAAAACCTACTCCCTTCAAATATTGCTAATATGATTTTGCCAGGCTAAGTGTTCATATAAATTACTCCACATCATCATCACAGCCCAAATTCTTTCCTCATCTGAAGTTAAATGCCTTTATTATGATCTTTACTGGGGTTACACTGGAAACTGAAGGAATGTGGATTGTTATTTTATTGATAAAATTAATGTTTCCATTTGAAATAACTACAAGAGCCCAACAATATTATTTTTGGTTAAAAATCTTCCAGGTTGGAAAAAGTTATGATTCTAATTCTCCGTTCTACTAGTGAAATGAAAATACAAAGTTATCTATTTATTTCACAAAGTTTTAGGGGATTTTTAAGATTCCTACAGCATTTCAAAAGAAATTTATTCATGAAAATAGAAATACAGCACATTTTATTTCTTATGACAAAACAACCTGCTCAAAATATCAATACACATTACACTGCAATACTCAAAGAAATTGATAAGGTTCAGTACAGAATTCCTAGATATTTCTGGGAAGAACAGGCTACAAAACTGTTCATATGCATAATCAAACTGCATGTTAAAATGGTAGTGAATTAAAAGCTGAGTTAAAAAGTAATTGAGATAATAATAATGATAATGATGATGATAATGATAATAATAAAAAATAAATAATGCTAATAGCAGCAGTGGAAAACCAGCCCAAGCACAGAGCTCTCCATGGCTCCATTGAGACATCTGCATGAATAAAGAACGGTAGTGTTTTTCAGATATTCTTTGTCATTTCCCTTTCCAAAAGCTATAGGACTCTGGAGATTATTAACTTTTCCAGTTAATTAACCTAATTCATCATGCAATTTGAATGTCAAATGTTACACTATTCTTAACTCCCATTTCAAAGGCTCATCCAGGAATATATTAATTTTCTCATTTAACTTGTGTATTTTATGGATTTACTATTTCTAGGTATTCCTAGGATTAGTTTTTCAGGTGCCTAAAAATTAACTCTATCTAAGAAATTTCAAATAAAAGAGATCAATTTACTGATTCCCATAGGAACCAAGAGATTTGTATGTATTTATGCACTGGTCAATGCCCCAGGTTGGATTTGATACTCATGTATACAAAGTACTCCACACCAATGAAACATGTTCAACTCTTTTTCCTAAATTAATAATGATAAAATCAGTCCATTTAAAGTAAATATCCTACTATAATGTAAACTCTCAAACACTATAATCAAGAGAAATTCAATAGAATTATTATGTTCTTAAATTTTCAATTTGAATTTCTCTATTCAGTTTGCTTTGCTTGAAAATGGATCCAACCTGTTTATTTAAATAAAGAACCTTTTCTGCCTGAGATCAATTTTTTTTTTTGGTGTTTTTGTTGTCATTAAGGGCATAATCTCAACCTAACTGCACTGTGGACTGCTTAGCTGAATAACAACGAAAGAAACACTGGAAAACAAACCTTGCAGCTCCTGCTTCATTGCTCTGGACAAACACTACAGAAAGAAATATCAAAGGTAACATGAGATGGATTTCAGACTGGCCATGCAGGCAGAAAGTTCAGCAGTGTTCTGTAAACTTTTCAGATGGCTCTGGGGCACCACTGCAGACCCAAGATAAAAGAACAGAGATGATTATCTGTTCTTCTAAAAGAACACTCTACCTGTAAACTGTCAGGAGGGTTTTGCCCATGATCAGTATTTTGCAGATTAGATGTCTATCTCTAGTAGATAAGACATTTCTGTTTTAAATGAAGTTTTCTTCTGTTGTCTCTCATGTGGAATTTCTTTTTAACTCTGATGGTACTTACATCACTGATACAATTTGCAATGTATTTGTATCCAGTAGTTGTTCATTTGTTTGCTTGAAAAATTTGAACCTGAAAAAAGGGGAAATTTAGATTAGATATCAGGAAGAAGTTTTTCCCTGTGAGGGTGGTGAGACACTGTCCCAGGTTGCCCAGGGAGGCTGTGGCTGCCCCAACCCTGGCAGTGTTCACAGCCAGGTTGGCTGAGCCTTGAGCAACCTGCTCTGGTGGGAGGTGTCCCTGCCCAGGGCAGGGGTTGGGGCTGGGTGAGCTCTAAACTCCATTCCAAACCCTTAACATTTTTAACATTGAACTCTGGGAACTAATCCATTTATTGAGTTACCTAAATCACTCACGTTCTAAATATTACTTTTTATTTTTCTACATCTTTTCTCCCCCTTCTTAAATGATTTCTCCAAAATACAAACCAAGGAATCTCTGGGCAGTTATTTCACTGAATAGATTAGACAATAGTTGAAAGCATAAATCTTTTGTGAGTAAGAACAATACACATTTCCTCTGATGATGTAGTGGCATTAAATACTGTGGTAGCACATGTCCAGTCCGAAGAGAACTTTCCAGGCTATAAACCTGAGCATGATAAAAGGACAGTGTTCTCAGACTCAGGGAGGAATTTTCTCCTCCTCTGAAGACTTACCTCCTGGTTAGGGAGTTCTGTGATACTGCCTGCTGGAGAATTTGCCTTTTCATCTGCCTCTAATTGGCTGCTTCCCACTGCACAGGAGCAGCAGGAGCTCCCAGAGGGAGCTAAGGTGGGCAGTGCTGATGGAAGCTACAGAGAGCCTTCATCACCTTTCCTAGGATTTTTAATGCTGAGAGGAGAAAATTCTGTTTGCAGGAAAACTGGGGAGAGAGAAGCAGAATTTAATCATCCTTTTATCTGTGAATCTCATCACTGTTTACAGTAAGTTTGTTTCGGTCCCTGACAAACCCCAAGAGTCTGACAGTGTCACTTAAATTGTGCTGAAATCTGTGCACAAAGCTGTTTACAGGGATTTTTTTTAATTCTAATCATTATGACCTAATGATCAAGCCATTACAGCAAAGTGCTAAAAGCAGAGACATACCACCAGTAAATATAACTTGCATCTCTGCCAGATTTGCTTATCTCCTGCACTCTGTGTTATTGCTACAGAGAGCAATAATGTGAATCATCTGATTAGAGCCACTAACAAAATTTGCAGCATCAAAACTGATGAAGTCAGTGAAAGCTCTGCCAGGATTTTACCTACTGTATTCAGCACATTGTATTTGCATTTTGAGGCAATGCAGGATGTAACAGCTGCTTTTTAACCTTATGCTTTTAAAAATCAAGCAAGCCCAATTTTAGCAAAACACATTTGGATTTACAGATGTTTCAGGCTGCTCTACTCAGAAAAAATGTTTCCTGTTATTATTTCATAAAGCTATATCAAAAGTGTGAACAACAACAGTTGTATCCCTTCAACTACGCTGGGTGGATTCAATGTGTTTCTAAGTTAAAGCTCCATTAGGGAACCAAACACGGAAACATTCGATGGAGCTTTTTATTTTTATTTGTACTTAGTTTTTATTTCTGCCTTTTACAATTAAAATCCTTGTTGAACCACATCAACAATATTACAAAACATCAGGTATCTGTGGTTTTATTGTCAGTCACCCACTGTTTTCCTGCTTGTGGAAGTCTCTTGGCTTTGACACTGGTAAATACCACAGAATAAACTGTTTCTATATTTAAATCTGTAAGCACTACATGGTTAGCAATAACTGTTACAAGTATTGATTTTATCTTTCTTAGTTCAGGATAGTAATTCCATTTTCTGATTGCAACTTTGCTCAAACATTAAATTAGAAGATGTAGAAAAGCAACCCATTGTTGAAAGGTAATTTGGTATGGTTTGGGGCTTTTTTCCTTTTCGTATAAGAACTGTTAGTAGTATAACAACTTCTTGCTTAGTGCTTATAAATCAACAACTACTCTGAAAAACAACACACTCCTGTGATGGAAACAAACCTGAGTGATTAAAATTAAACTACCTTGATGTCTGGCCACTAAATGAATTGAAATTAGAAAATATTTAGCAAAAGTTAAAAAGAAAAGCAAATAAACAAAAAAATATGGGTTCAATTTATTGCATAAGTGACAGCATTAGTAAATGAATCCCAGGCTGCAATTTTCAGGAGGGTTTGGAGATCCTGTTTCCTTAGTGCCCTATCTGTCTTAGCCTCAAACTCAGCAACTGCTTCACAGTTGGATATTAAAGATGAGGGAAAATTTCTGTGTGCCCTGAGTGACCCAAGTGTCACCATGACCTCATACCTGAGGTGCAATGCAAGAGCCAACCCAACATTTATAAAAGATCCTGTCCAAGGAAGGAGCAGGAGCCTTTAAAGCATAGCTGTCCTCTGAGAAGTCACTGAGTTTTCCTTTCAGTTGCTTTTACACTCTTTGTAAATAACTTACAATGCATTTCTTCCTATTAGCCTTGAAATCCTAAATTGGAACCACAAAACTGAGCTGGACTTTTTACTAGTAAGTGGCAAATATATTTATAGCCAGACAATCTCCTTGTTTGAAGTGCTGGTACAAATGCAGCTTGGGTCGATTTTCCTGAGACAATTGAAGGAATAGATTATACATCTGCTTGACAACACTGGGATTAGTAAGGTTTTTATTAAGCCTTCTACATACATCGTTAGGATAAAGAAAGGAGACTAGGAACCCTAAGTCACTGGTCAGCTAAGGAAAGGGTGAACATGGACTGACTATTTGTTCCTCCATGACAGAAGTGCTACAGCTTTACTTATGAGAAGTGAAAAATAAACTGACAGCTTAAAATTAGCCATCAGCACTTAAAATTAGCTATTCCCTATACTTTAAATCTCTCTACTCAAATGTGTTTTCCCAATCATAATAGATCTTAAAATCCAATTATACACTCAAGTTAAGTTACATATTGGGCTGTATCTAAGTCTTCCCTTAGTACAAACATGTTCATATCGTACCTTACTATGCCAGCTCATTAATATATGCTCATTTAGACAGCATGTTAATTTGGGAAGTCCAAAACTTCAGAATTGGTTTGTATGTGGTGCAACAATCAGTTCTTCTGTCAGACACTTTCCAAACTTGGATGAAACAGGGTAATTGCATGAAGTTACTTCAGGAGCAAAATTGGCATCTAAATGAGGTTGTAGCAGAATTAGCAGCTCTTGAAAGTGAAGGAATGGGAACTAAGATTCCTACTTTTCTCATAAACACAGTCTGTGACTATAAGCTCCTAAAATTTATTTACTACAATTGTATGTAAGAAGAACATTGAGTAAAAGAAGCTCTAAAAGTGCATCTCTTGGCACCAACACACAGAAGAGCTGTTGTAATAAATATCTTAGAAGACACAGCTAAATATCTCCAGCTAATGGTGATATATTGATAGATTTGGACATATTTATGTTAACCAGGAAAAGCATTTTCCTAATCCTAACATGAAGATAATATTTCCAGTTTAAGATCCATAAACCACATTCATATGTGCCCTTAAATGACAATAAGCAATCTAAAAGCTTATTACCCTACAGCAATGGTGACTTTAATTTTAATAAAAATATAACTGTGACATGCCTGACCTTATAAATAATATTGATGTAATAATTTTAAATATTATTTGAATGTCATAGTGGTAATAGCAGCCTAACTGGACTCATAATTAATGCAAACTATGAAATTCTGCTGTTTTACACAGTGCCTGGAAGAACACTAGCAGAAAGAGTAAGGAAAGTGTCCTCTTTGACCCTATCTCTACACCAGAGTATGACAAATTAAAGATGTAAAATGTTTAAATGACATATAGGGTACACACAGTCCTTCTCCCAAAATAACAGGAGAGAAATGAACTTTTCTGCATTGTGAATCCAGAAGTATATGCCGTGGGATGTTCAGGAATTGACATGTGCTCCCATTGACTTTAGTAACACAGAATCCTTACTTCAGCCAAGTAATTTATAACTCTTTTCATTAATAATGACAACTGACAGTATATCAGCTCCACTGCAATAAGAATCACTGGTTGCTCACAGAAACTCAGTGCTTATAAAACCTCTGACAGAAATCCACTTATTCTGCTCACTGCTGCCTGGTGCTTGTTCCTTTCTCTCATTAACCATTCTCCCTCCTCTGCTTCACACATGATTCCTTCTTTCAGGGACTTATTTGAATGCAAAAATGGTAGAAAGTAAAAGTCTCAAATATCCACTCCAACCAAATCTCTGCATGCAAATCTCATATATTGAGAGGTTTAGTAAGGTGAAAAAAAAGAATTTTCCTTAGTTTGCATCCACTGTTCATTAATGAGGTTCTAGAACAGCCCCATTTGCAATAACCACACATTCTGGAAACAGAAAAAAAGCCACAAACTGTCTGGTAGTGTTCATGGAACTCCATGCTGGCTTTTATATTGCCTGTAAAATCCACATTACAACAGAATGAAAATAGAAGCAAATATAACATTTATGAGAAATAAAAAGGTAAAGGCACTTTACATTATCAAACACAGAAGAATGAAAGAGCTATAGCCTGTTGGAGATGTGGCATTTTAAAGGCTATGGGAGAGTAGCAGCAATGAAAGGTAATAAATTGGGAAAGATGTATTTTCATTAGTGTGTGATACACACTTGTTTGACAATGGAACAGGCTGTAAGGCTGTATGGGAAAGGTTTCAATGAATTCAGGGTACTGCACTTAGGGATCATAAAAAGAATTACTGTCTGACAGCCTTTGTCCCACCCTTAAGGACATAATTTACTGCTGCACTTACAGGTGTGGTTTGCAGCACAGGTCTGCAGCCTCTTCTTCTTTCTCTTGCTTAATATGGCTATTATTAGCTGATAATGAAAACAGTGGCACAGGTATTGACTATACTAATGTAAATGAGACATTCAGATGTCTCCAACCATCCTCAGTGTTCCTGAGTCCTGGTCTGTGAGGCACCAGGTAAGGTTATTTGGGTCTACAAGTTCAGACTCTGAGCTGCAAAAATCTAGTTATATTAATTCCATATCATAAAGCATTTTGGCTGTGCTTTATGACTTAACATAATAGTTCCTCTCTACCTTCAATAATTCAGAGTTCTAAAAATCAGGTAGGGCCCAGAAGAGGGGAAGTAAGGACACTATGGCTTTGTCTTTGATGCTAATGAGACACACACATGTTTTTCCCCCAGTGATTTAACTAATACTTAACAGCATGTCACTGTCAAATCCTAGTGAAGACAGCTGTATTTTTTCTCTCTGTGCAGAGTCAAAATCAGCACTGTCCTTGCTTAAGTTGCCTCATATCTAAACTATTGTTTCTCCTTAATACTTCCTTGTGTACTTTATCTTTCTGTAAACAGTCACAGCAAAGCTCACCAGTGACAACAAAGCTCCAACCAGAAGATAACAATTTGCTTCCTCTAATCATCTTTAATACGAAGATACTTGAACACTGTTGATTTTCTCAAGCAAATTGCTTGAGAAGAACTACATTTAAAAAAAGTGCCAAAGGTTCTTTAAGTACTCAGGCTTAAAATTTGACTTTTCAATTAGCATGACAATGGTGTCAGTGTTAATAACCACTAACCAGAATTAAAGAGGACATCCTGAGGCTCTGGGAAAACAAAATGTCTTGATGCATAACAGTTTCAAGCATAGCACATACACATCTAAAAAGATTAAAAAAATAAAAAATAAAAAAAAGAGAGAAGGCCTAAAATATACAGCTTTTCCAGACACTTTTGTCTATCCTTTTACATTGATTAACCACTTCCATTTTTCTGCTTTCTAAACCATTATCGATCTTCCTTGTCTTACCTATTGTGCCTGTCGTCCCATTAGGTCTTGGTGGCCTAACTCTCTTCTTTTTCATTCAATCACCATCCCTTGGTTTCTGTTTTGCTTTCACTTTGAGATTTTTCAAACACAAGATCTTCTCCACCCTCCTCTGAATATTTAATTAGATACTCTTTAGTAAATGTTTTAATTACTGTCTTCTGCATGGACTTATTTCTTGTCTCCAACATTTTCTAAAGTGTTATAAACATCTCCCTTCTTTTCTTTCCTCAAGAAAGCCTCTAGTATCTGTTTTTTTATTGCTTTTGTTTATCTTGGACTTTACACTCAATATGGGAATTCAATTGTTCTTTGGATTGCCAATATCTCACCCCAGCATACAAAACAGTATATTTGGGGGGGAAAAAAGTGCTTCTTGGTGTATTTTTAAAATTATTTTTATCTTATCTTTCTACAAAAACAAGATAAGTGCATTTATCAGATCAAGCCTCAAAATAAATTTGAGGTTATTCACCAATGTCAAAGAAATTAGAAGCTGGAAAAGAAGACATCTCAAAGACAAAAGGTCCTTTGAGTTTTATAGAAATCAGTGGCTACAGGCAGTAGGAGATAAAAATTAGTCTTTGCAATGAAAGAAGACAAGTGGATCTTAAGCTATCAACTTGCCAATCCACCTAAATTTCTTGACCAGCCAGTGCCTGCTCCATCCTGGTCATTTGCCAGTAAGAACATGTGGAAGATGGAAAAACAGATATTCACTGGGCAGAAAGGGAAAGTTAAGACTTTTTTGCACAGGTCACCTCTTGTAGAGTTTTTTTGTAGAGGGCTCTTCATACATTTCTACCAGTGTATCTCTTGGTCCATCTGTCTAACAGTCAAAAAAATTATTCCATACTCAAATATTATCTAATCAAACCAAATGAAGTGAATTTTAAGAAGAAAACATACAAAGGACTGTGTGTAAAACTTAGAAAGAATCCCTGAGTTAAGCCAAACAATTCCCAGCTGACAGCTTCATTGATTTTATGAGATGAAAGGCTTTTAATAAGGTGGAAAGAAAGAAAAAACCCATTTCACACAAAAGCTATAGGGAGGGAGCAATAAATAGGCATTTTTCCCACAGCCATGACTGAATTAACGTGAACTGAGTCCAGGTACCTGAAATCACAGAGTGATAAGCAAATTACTGAGAACTCCAGTTAATTCCTTGGTTGGTTTAGGGGCAATGCTTGATTTTGCTGTTCTGCAACTATTGTGAAATTAGGCATTTTTTAACTGACTCCATATAATTACAGTACTTATGTTCCTCTTACTTTGGGTTAAACTTCTTGGCTGGATTTGCATACAGAACTCCTCTGCAAAATATCATCTAACTGTACAAAGATGCTTCTCTCTGGAGGCTGTGTGTCCTATTTTGACAAAAAAAAACCCCTATGTGCAAACATTGAGGCTGTGTTATAACTGTCTACTTGGAATTATTAAGGATTGGAGAGAATCAAGACCTTTATTTCTGCCTCCAAAAGTCCAATTCAATTTCTCTTCATTCCAAAATTCTAAGTGGAGCCATGAGAATCTTTGGCTACCCTATTTCCACTGCTAATCACCAGTACACATCCAAACCCCTTCACAAGAAGTCTACCTTTAAATTGTCTTATGAAAGGACCTGAAGAAATGTAGCAGCACAGCATGGAAAGGAACATATTGTAGCAGAAGAAAATGCTCATCACTCTGCTTGCAATTATTCTGTATTTTGTCTAGGGTCAGCAATGTACTTTGGGAGAAACTATGGAAGGCTGTGGTCCTGTTTGTGCCTAGAACTGGTTCATACCCAACTGCCTGCTCTTTTTGCTCTAAAATTTACACCAAAACAATCCCTCACTTAGACAATTTTCTCCACAGTTATTCAACTGTTATCAGCAGCTGATAGCATCTCTCACATCCATACATTACCCTATTTATATTTATGGAGAACAAGGTACATCAGACCTGAGTTTACCCTGAAAGCCAAAATTGAGAAATACATCAATTTTGTTACAAAGTTTGTTTTTTAATTAACATGTCCATTTGCTAAGTACTGGATCATTGAGAAGTTTTAGTCCCTTTTGGAACACAGAAGAGCTGGAAGGAAAATTGCCAATCTTGTAGGATCTTTGCTCAAATCCAGCTATGCAACTTGGTGCTACTGCAGAGCTAAAATGCTTTGCTGAAGTTGCTATTTTGTGCTAGCAAGGCAGGAGCATCCCCACCCCACCCCACCAGCATGTTTATCCCTGTTGCTTGTTAGTTTTGGCCATTGGTTTTGATTGTGAATTAAAGTTTGTCTGAGTTTGTTCCCTGTGTGAAGTCATTTTCCTGTCCCTCTGTGACAACCAGCTGAGAAGAAATGGAGATCCTTGCTGAAAGGATAACACAGTTCATAACACAATATGAGAGAGTCATGTGGAAAGACCAGGTGTGGAAGAGATGTCGGAAAACTAAAACTGCAAAAAGGAACATATAAAATGATGAGCAGAAACCAGACTCAAATATGGGCTTTATACAGTTGATTCTTTCACGTGTACCTGAGACATGAACCATTTGCATTCCACATTAGTCCAGCTGACTGAGACCACACATATTCATAATGAGGTCTTTTCTCTATTTACCATTTCCCAAGCTGTGTACCAAGAAATTCTGCCAGTGATATTTTCGGTGTTGTATAACAGACACAGAACAGAAGAGACAGTCCCCTTAAGACCTATGAAGTACACCTGTTCAGCAATTGCATTTCATTTTCAGACTTGTCAGTTGTCTTCATTCCTATCTATCCAATATGTGTCATGTTGATTTTATATCAGTCGAGTGTCTTGAAATCTGCTGTGGTACCAAGCCAAGTCACACTGCACAGAATCTGTGCACTATAGCATTACAGCTGTAAATTATCAAGGGAAACTTTATCTAAAAACTCTCTGAAAGTGGGAAAGCTCTGGGCATGGGGTTTGATGCTCATGATTTAGGACTGGCAAATATTCAAATATGAAATAGAGTGTGACAATTCAGAAGCTTGAAGAAAAAAAAGAAGTTAACTTTTCTTATGCCTTGTATCCCTTGTATTGCTTGATCAGGAATTCAAATTAAATGATGTAGAATTCAAACCAGGAAAATGTCTGAATAAGTATAAGAGACCTTTTAGTTTCCTACATTATGTATTTCTTTCCATGGTATGGACTCACATCACATAGAGGCACAATACATTAAGTCCTGCCTGTAGAAGACAGACCTGATTTCATGAGACCTGATCCTCTATGTGTTTCTGTTTACACAGATGATGTTACTAGCCATTAAAGAAGCTAACCCAAAAGATCTTCAGATAAAAAAATATTAGCTAAATCTAGCTGTTAGTATTTGATGATTTATTAAAACAACCATATTTGTAAGCTACTTGTTGGATTTAAATTGGTCTTAATATTGACTTTCCAGTCTATCTTAAAATATTTGGCCACAATATAAACTTTAATTCCAAGATCAATTGCTTCTGTTTAGGCAGAAATGTCACTGTGCCTTAAGGGAATAGGAGTTTATTTAAGCAAACATGAAGGTAAACACTGAAACAGGAAATCTACTTTATCTCTCATAAATATTTTACCTTGTTTCATCAGCTGTGCTAAAGAGATTAACTGTTAGCACTGTTAATTCCTCTACTCACTCCTTCCAGCTCAGGTATTACACTGTGATTAGCAATGGACAGCCAAAAGCAGCTTATACCACAATGTTCCATCTAACTTCATAATTGTTTATGTAACTTCAATCAGGATTGAAAACCTGATGAAGATTATTGTGCATGTTTTACTTTCTGTCACCAAAATACCAGTGACACACTAATAATAATAAGAGAATTACCCAATAAATGTCTTGCTCTGAGCTCCCTTGGCACTAAACTGTCATTTTTTGGCTTTTAAAGTGAATGTGATGAAGAACAAGGGATAGCTGAACCTATAGTTTTAATATAATCCTTCATCTGAAATATTCCAGAGACAATAACTGGGATAAGGTCCCTGACTTTACATCAGGATGCTAAATCCCCCTCATATTTTTGGGCAAAGAGAACTTTTTATGTTTGAAATTTAGGGTTCAGTGACAAATGACTGATTTTATCCTGCTGCTTCCCTACAGGAATAAAGTTGAAAAATATGTAAGAAGATCTACTTGTAAACTTTAATACTTAAGAAAAAAAAGCCACTAAAAGTTTGAAAACTTGCAGTTTCATATACTCAAAGTTTTCCATGTTGGTAAGATAAAAATAAAAGATGGCAAAAATAAATGATGTTAAAAATAAGCAGAAAAATGGACACTTAGCTGTGTAAATATGAACTGAAATGTAATGTTCATTGTTTGACAACCTTATCTTCTGTGATCAGTGCTAAGCATGAATTCTGCTTTAACCAGGTCAAATTGTTATGTGCTTTTGTCTCAAGAAAAGGGAAAAAAACAGAGGAGGCTTCAGGAAAACTTATTCCAAATAAAGATTATTTCTGAATACTGTTCTGAGTTGCTGTTCTGAGTCCTCTCCACATACAGCACATTAAAATATTACACTGATTTACCTTTATCTCTCTTTAAATGCTCTTAAAAGGCAAAAAGTTTGTAACACTGTGAGGGGAAAAAATTGTATTTTATGCAAAACCCATGAAGATTTCTTAGTGCAGTCTATAAGGAAAAGTACATTTAAAGAGTCAACAAAGCCAACTGCTCTCTCTGTTCAGTCAGCACGTAGCAGTGCTGTGGCATAGGCAGAAATATCACCCTTAATTTGCCCATCTGTCCAACAGATGTAATATGCCATCTCTCTCTCCCTCTTGCTTTCCCTAACTGCCTACCTACATATAATACATGACAGGAAAAAAAAGGTAGCTTATCAAATGGGGTTTTTTATAGGCTTTAGATATATATATTTGTAGCAGACAGACAGCATTATTTCTCTCCTGACCTTCTCAAAGCCTGCAGAGAGGTATCCTCCACAGTGCATGCTGCCTGCAGTTGCATCTGTTTCCCTTTTGGAGCCTTTGCTTGATGTCAAGTTCATCACAAGCAGTTCAGAAGAGCATTTTTTTGCTAAAAGTGCTGTCAAGGAGACAATAAGAAAACAGCACCACCTGAAAACATAAGTTAGAGAGACTTAACTGAGTGGAATTTTACCAGAAAATGGTGTTTCTGGAGGCAGAGATGTGAGGTGATTTTCATAGAATTATGGAATCAATCAGGTTGGAAAATGCTTCAAAGATCACCCAGTCCAACCCTACTGTGGTCACTAGCCCATGGCACTAAGTGCCACATCCAGTCTCAGCTTGAAACCTCCAGGGATGGTGAATCCACCACCTCCCTGGGCAGCACATTCCAATGCCTGAGCACTCTCTCCACAAAAAATCTCTTCCTAAGATCCAACCTAACCCTCCCCTGGCAGAGCTTGAGTCTGTGCCCTCTTGTCCTGCTGCTGGTTGCCTGGGAGAAGAGACCAACCCCCACCTGACTCCAACCTCCTGTCAGGGAGTTGCAGAGGGTGAGAAGGTCTCCCCTGAGCCTCCTCTTCTCCAGGCTGAACACCCCCAGCTCTCTCAGCCTCTCCTCATGGCACTTGTGCTCCAGTCCCTTCACCAGCCTCGTTGCTCTTCTCTGGACCTGCTCCAGCCCCTCAATGTCCCTCCTGAGCTGAGGGGCTCAGAGCTGAGCACAGGATTCAAGGTGTGGCCTCACCAGTGCCGAGTCCAGGGGCAGAATTTTGGTTGAATTCCTGATCTTATACCTTATAGATCTAATAACATTTAGATCCAAGCACTCAGCTTGTTTTCTAGGGTAGTGAAAACATTCATATATTTAACATAATCTTAACATCTAGATGATGACTTGACCATTTAAGAGAGAGAATGAAAAAAGAAGTGAAGGCCATTTTTCTGTGTAGAACATTTCATCAACACTCATTCTTCTGCTCTCAGAGCATCACAGAAGCTAATGAGGTATGAAACATTATCAGTCTTGGGTTATATTTTCAAGGCAGGCATGAATAATTTTCCCCACGAACTATTGTTTCAGGAAGGGGTTGAGATTTTTATCTACCAGCATTCAGTGTTTCCTGTTAGTTATACCATACAGCTCCCAAAATAAACTCCTGTGAGTACTATTAGACCTTTTAGCTAGTGGCAATTTGTATTTTCCAGACACTTCAAGAACTTTATTTTAGTGGATTCATAATTCTACTTCTGCCCTATAACTCAGATATATGTAAGACAAGGCATTATTGTCTCATACTATTTTTATTCTCGGGAAGGAAGTCGAATTGAATATTGCACCATAATAAGCACATAATTACTTAAGTGATGTGTGACAAATTCTACACAATTAAAAAGAATATGCAGGGCAATAGGAACTGAACAAAAGGGGAGCTAGAAAAACATACTAAAATAGCTTTTATGGGCCTTCATTACTGAAAATCTTGCTTTGCTACACAGCGTCATCACAAAGATGAAGTAGATGAGCACTCACAACTCTAATGCAGCTAATTTTGTCAAGGTCATTAGGTGTTCAATAGTGTTTAGTAAAAGTGTAAAAGAATTGCACCTGGATGGCTCTGTAATGGTTTGTATAGCAGGAAATGGGAAATGTCGTGCAGATTGGTTACAGATTATTCTAGGGGATTAGTTACAGAGCTTGCAGATGCATTTGCTAGGGGTAAAACTAGGCAGAAAACAGGTTCAGAATCATCTGTTATAAATTCTAATTTTGTACCAGGCACAGGCCTATCAATTTGTGTCTAATTATATTCTTCCATGTGAGATATAAAATACCTCAGGGTTTCTATAATAAAGGCTCATTAATGTGGACGAGAAATAATTCTGAAACTCTTTCTGCCAGGGCTAATGTTAATACAGATTTTAATTGCTCTTACAGGATATTAAAACACTGATTTTTTTTTTAATATATCAGTTTTAATCTAATCATTAAATGGCCCCATTTTTGTAACCCTATATTTTCAAGTATTGCATCTTACACTGGTAGGTAATTGCGTCATTACCAGTCATGTTGAACCAGAGAAGAAAAGAGGAATGCATAAAGGATAAAAGGGAATATTATCAAAGATATGTCAGAGTCAATGCCCTTCAATTCCTTGTCAGTCCCTTTTCTAGCTTTAAAATATCCTCTTCTTGCATAGATAAGTAAATATTCTAAAATCTACTTTCAAAATAAAATGATAAATATTGTGAATAAAAAAGAATTAGTATCATATTATAATTTAGAGGAAGTAAAGATTTTTCTCCAAGGTAAAAGCCAAAAGGCAAATCCCTCCAATGAAGACTTATACTTCTAGAACTGAAGTTGTTAACCTTTATCTCAAGGATATAATTCTACTGAAGCTGCTCAGGTCACCGGAGGATGCAAAACAAGAACAGAATAGAATTCCAGACTGACATTAAGCTACTTGCCCTGGAAGTCAAATAACATCTCTGTTCCTTAGTTTCCCATGTTTAATGGATGAATAAATAGATTCTTTTCAATAAAATTCAAATTCTCTGTTGTCAAATTCCTAAAACACCACTGTATTTCAATAGCCTCCTGGAAATAGCATTCAAGTATATATTCTGTGCTGCAAAAGAATAATATTCACGGAGTTGGTGGTGATGGAAGAGACAATTTTATGCACACCTTGTCAAACTGCAAAGTGCCACTAGCCTCGGGACTGCTATCATTTGAATAGGTGACAGGTGCATTTGTCACTGGCTGCAAACTATACAGCCACCTGGATAAATAAAATATATGGTGGGCAAAGAGGCCTTCATGTTTTCACTTCTGTCAGGAGAAAGGGGAAAAGACAAAACCCGAAAGGTTCACACTTGGCATTCTAGAACAACAGCAGCTTGAAAAGCAAAGCTGATTTGAAGCAGCAGTTCTTGTGATAGGACTGACAGTTCTTTTAGAGAAGGGAGCTGAGCTAACAATAAACAGATAAATAGGTTCATAAAACCAGTATGTGTGTTCAGGAAAGTGAGAAAGGGACTTACAAATGTATCAGTTTTGATAGCAAGGAAAAGAAGCAGCAGCAAAGAAATACAAGTATTTTCTGTGCACTCATGTGCTTAGCAACATGAGAAATATATTAAGGCACCTTAAAGAATTCAGCTTAAAATCTTATCAAAATATCTTCCTTAGAATTTCTTCCTCCCTTGACAATTGCATGAAAATATCCTGAGAGTGATATTTCTAAAAACATTGCTAGTGAAAAACTCTACTAGGAGTCTTTGGGGAATTTACTGTATGTTCTTGTAGATTGTAATAGAACATAAATCCATCACTAGATCTGAGTAATGTCTATTCAGCACTGAATAGAACAGGGAGGAGAAACAAACAAACAAAGCTGGAAGAGAAAGAAATTGGCCAACTCGTTCACGAGCCAGAATTAATAATCAATAGCCTTTCTCCCTTGGGGATATAAACTTTAACAGATGACTCTTGATAGAAGACTCTCAGTGATGCCATAAACAGATTCCACTTAAGCACTGTAAAACATATATTTGTCCTAGTAAGTGAACTAAGAGAAAATGTAAGAGAAAGACTCTGGAGTTTCTCCCCTTCAGGTTTCAGAGCTCTTCTAGAAAATGAGTTGCACTCACAAATGCCAGTGCTTAATTACCAGTTGAATTCATTTCACCATTAACATGCCATTTACTTGTATGCACCATTAGCTTCACAGGATTCAGTTTGGAAATAAAACATGAATGAAAATGAGATGACCTAAATATCCTCCACACAAATTGAAATGACCAGTACTGGGAGGTAACTGCCCAAAGGTAAGAACTGAAATACTGGTTCTGCAATGAAATGTTCCCAGAAATATCTTGGGGCAGACTCACCACTGCAAGAGTAGCTACCTCAGACACAGATTTCTGTCTCTTCTTAGACACCCAAGGCCTTCCCCAAGCACTTAAATGCATAAATATATTGTATTTATAATTTTAGCCTCTTTCTTGAGGGAGGGAAAGGAGGATTTAGGTCAACATTGACATGAAAACAACATATAGTTCATAATTATTTGGATAAATAAGCTTGAATTTTAGTATTAGACCTACTCAGGGATGCAGTCCTTCCTTCTTTCTAAACATTGTTACTGAAAACAAACAAAAATAGTAAATAATATGTATTTTTGGGTTCCCTTGGTTCTTCAGTTTAAATAATTGATAAAATAGTTGATGAAATTCATGTTCAAATTACTTCCAGAAATTAAAACCTCACATCACTATTAGTTTCATCCCTTTTGCTCCATGTGTAGCGATGTATTTACAGCTGGAAGAAACATGAAGGCTCCATTCAGTGTTTCACAGGCTTCATCACATCACCATGACTGACTGATCTATTGGAATTCCTACAGGACTCATGAGTCAAAAATGATAACCAGGTTAGCTAAGGATGGGATCTTACAGAAGCTGAGAGTCTGGCCTAGGTTATATTTAACTTTCCTTGTATTAGGGAAAAAAAAACACTCTAAAACAAACAAACAAAGAAATAATTCCTATACAGTGCAATTTCTTTTGTCAGATTTCAGGCTCCTTCCTATTATTTCTCCCTAATCTCTTCCTTTGAAATAATTAAATGTTTCATCATATGTTTCCCTCAAAAATAGAAGCAGCTTGCACAGAAATTTTCAATGTGAACTGTTAATATATGATAAAGTTGTAAACATCTGCCACAAGCATATAGTACCAGGCAACTTGAACTCTAGTCAGCATTAAAAAACTCAGGCAGAGAACTACATATAATGGTGCAGGAAATAGAGATATGGAACTTTGTAAAAGGATTAAAATTAATAGAGAGCTGGCTGGGAGATAAAATTATAACTTTACTGTGAACACTTTATATAATTGTATCAATCAGATGCAAAAATGAGAACAGCAACTGCTGCATAATTTTAATCATTGGTTGTGAATTTTTCTTATTTAACAGCAAAAGGAACTGCAAACTCTTTTGCTTCCTAATATGAATGATAAATTATGGCTTAATGAAGCTAAAACAGGTGATAACATTGATACTTGTTTCTCTATAATTTTATGTTTCTATGAAATATATAAAACATTATTTCTAATAGTTTACAAAACAAGGGGTAATAGAAAAATAGAACTGAACTGGCAAATATTAACTGCTGGTCATTTCTACAGAGTGAGAATCACCTCTGCTGCTTGAAATATCTTGGGTTCATAGTTTTGTTTAGTATTTGTATTTTGAAATGACTTGTCATCTTCTCCCAGACATTCTAAATATTGACAAGATTTTCCCAAGCAAATTAAGAATGATTTTTCAGACTAACTAACAGCATAAACATTTTATAAGTCATTCCATAGGCTTAAATCAGTTCCAAATGCAGTGGGTTTTGTGCCATGTGAACAGATATATGCACTGAATCAATAACAAATATCCTTTAAGAGCAATAAAATGGTTAACAAGGAATCATTTCAAATAAATATATCCATTCTGTAAGGAGCTGTGGCACTATGATATTTATATTTGACTCCAGGTTCATGGACTACATAAAGACTCTGTGTGTAATATCTGCATCCAGTCAGCACTTCACAGAGTAGGTTTGACACATTACTAAGAGCTGAAAATATGTAAAAGTACTGCATTAATTTCCTCTCTTACTGTTAACCTGAACATTTTCCTGCTGTTCTGCCTGAGATCTCTGCTTTGGCCACCAGATCCTGGCCACAGTGAGATGATCCTTCAACTAGCACCTGATGCCTCTGAGCCTGGAAAACAAACAAAAACCAGATGTGACTTAATCAGGAAACCTAAAAATTCCTGTGCCTGAAATGTCATGCCTGAATATGAGATCAAGTTGCCACTTCTTAATAAAGATCTCTTCAAAATATATTTCTCAGGATATTTTGACTGCTTAACAATTTCCCAACTTTGGGCAATTCCTGGTTGCTGTATACATACCTGGTGTGCTGCAAGTGATGACGTCCTGTGGTTAAACACCAGGAACATACCAACATTTCAGGGTGATAGATGTTTTCCTTTGGCATTTATAACTATTTCTACCTGTAAGGAGAATACAGGAACATTTCATTTCCAGCCAGGAGAACAGCTGGTATGATCCACACAGGCAAATCAGTTAGAATAATATATGGCTTTGCTTTGGGTTGGTTTTGTGGGTTTGGTTCAGTTATTTGCTTTCCTAGGAAAGTGATCATATTTATAGTCACAAAATCATTGAATATTTGGAGCTGGAAGGGACTCACAAGGATCATTGAATCCAACTTTTGGCCCTGCACAGAACATCCCTGAGAATCTCACCATGTGCCCAAGAGCTTTGTCCAAACTCTCCTTGAGCTCTGTCAGGGTTGGGGCTGTGCCCACTGCCCTGAGGAGCTGTTCCAGTGCCCAAACACCCTCTAGGGGAAGAATTTTTCCCTAATATCCAACCTAAACCTTCCCTGACACAACTTCAGGCCATTCCATCAGGTCCTGTTACTGGTTGACAGAGAGAAGAGATCACTTCCCCTTGTGAGGCAATTGTATACCATCATGAGGTCTTTGATGATTCTTTCTCATGGCCTCTTCAATCACTGCAAGTACACTATGAAATAAACAGAAAATCAGAAACCCTTCCATAGTCAGAGATTTTAAAAACACAGTCAGAAAACACTGAAACTAATTTTTCCAATGGGAATTTTTCCAGTGGTTCAATATTAATCAACTCATTGAAATCATAGCAAAAATATCCCATTGAATATGGTATTTTTTACCATGCCACGTGTCCGTATTTATTACAGAAAGACTGAAAAAAGTAGTAGGCTTTTTTCTCAAAACCCCAGATTGCATGGAGTAACAGGCACCAGCCACTAGTCAGAGAGATTTGTCAACCTTCATGGTAAACTGTTTAATAGGATAGATATGTTAATGCAAAGTTTTATACTTGGTGAAATTAAACTGAATTATAGGAACTGTAACAGATTTTGTACAACATGAAAGGTAAATAATGAGGCAAAGAGTCATTGCTTATGGCTCATACTGATGTATTTATGCACTTGTCATCTGGTTTATCACTCACATGGGAAAGATTTGAATTTTTAATAGATTTTAAGTTCTTGAACAGCTGTCCTACAATCCAGTGGTACTTAGAAGAGTTTATACATTTTCATAACTGCTTTATAAGAGGCTATTCAGCTAGACGTGGAACACTGAACACCACTCTGACGTAGATTCTGTACAAAATGAACATTTTGTTTAGGCATATTTTTCTTCCTAATCATTTAATTTTTGATTTAAGAAACAAATAGTCTAATAGAAGTTCTTTTGATTTACACACATGCTCAACTCTGTGCATTTTAGCATCTGCTTCTTTGTTTTCTGGGTGCTGCTTGGGCTATAATGATCAGAGGATGGCTCAGGCCTTAGTTTGTTTTTAAATTAAATGCCTATGGCTAGCTTCATGATACTTTCTCAGTTTCTGGTGACCAGAAAACATGTTGAATTATCAAAAAGATTTTTGCTAGAAGTCAGAAAATGAAAAAAATATAGATCAAAAAAAAATTAGAATTGAAATTATGCCTAATCAAATGTACTTCTGATCATGCAGGTCCTACAGGTAAGTAGTTAAACATACCATGTAGCCAAAATAAATATTTCAAAATCAAGATTACATTTGCTCATATTTCATTCTGAAACCTTTTAATTTTTATTTCTCTTTTGGAATACATTTACTAAAGGAATAATATATATGATAGGTACATGTCATTTCTACATCTCCTAGCAGAGTCATAAGGACATGCCTGGAAATAACAGGAGTTTTGTTTAGCCTTTACACTAGAAACATGAAGAACATAAGTGAATCATTTATAGTTTCTTAATTCTCTGTGACGGATTCAGGTCATGTTTTCTGTTATACCAAATCTGATTGCCAAATTGTCAGCTCTAATGCAAATCTCAGTTTTAATCTCCCCTGCAGCCCAATTACAAAATTACTTTTTGATCAAGTTCCGAGATTTTTAGAATTACATTTTCATTATAAATCAAAACCTGAGGTTAAAACTTGCTTTTTGCTATGTAAAAATAATAGAAACTACTTTGTGGGACACTAATAAAAAATTGCAACAGATTCTTAAAACGAACTGAAAACCTTTCTATGCCCAAAACCTGAAGACCACAAAGTTCCAAAATGCATGTAAGGAAAGGAAGAAATAAAAACTATGGTATTCTTCTAGAAGTTGATCTTGTTGAAGCAATGAATAAACAACTCACCAGGAATCCTGTTAGAACTTCATGGATATTTTCTAGACATAACCTATAATTTTATGACAAAAATTAAGTGCATCCATTCTGTGAACAGTCCCAAGAAGGAATTAGGTTTTCTTCCTTTAAGTAAAGTTTGTTAAATCAAGCAAGTTTTAAAATTAACTCTGAAAATGTACATTTTCCTGTAATACACATTATTAAAACCCTACAAATCATAGTTGTCATATTGCTTACATTTATTTGAACCTGCAAGTGAGTTTGCCAGAATTTCAGCTGCCCCTGCCATCACCTTTGTCCCATTGTATGAACACACCAAAATAATAATAAGTTTCTAAGTTCTAATAGGTTTCTAAGCTCTAAAGCTGAATTCAATTCAAATTCAGAATAGAAAAATGGACTTTAGAAAGGAGAAGCTCATTTCTGCTGGTAATGGCAATGCAAAAGGATCTTGAAATCAAATCTCGCTTTTGCCCATTTCATCCTTCTAGAGTTGCTTTTCAGCTGATAAGTTTTGATGTTCATTTCTGTGGCTGCAAATCTCTCGCTGTGGATCCTTTTGAGTGTGTCTCTGTTCTTCATGCTGAGAGCTGGTTTTGGATCTAGGAGTGTAGAAAACAACCTGGACCACAGTGTCAGTTTGCTCTCACCTATGCAGCCCAGCGGCTCCTCATCCCATATGTGAATCCTTCTGCCCTGGATGCAGCAGCAGCTTCTGGATATCCAACTCTTTGCAGTTCAGCAAAGCAGTATATAAAACCCATTGTATGGAAGCATTTTAATTCAGGGTGACCCTTAAGAGCCAAGTTACCTTTGCCTCTCTTAGCCACATGTGCCACTACATACAACAGCTGATTGTGGAGAACATGGTATTTGTGTAAAATGATGCACAGAGCCCAAATGTTAAAACACCAAGAGGTTTATGCATGTTCCATTCATACCACTCCTCTGGCAAAGCACTCGGCCTGGTGTGTGCAAGAAAGGGACACAAAAATGTAGAGAAAAACATGTCAATGTCAAAAAGTTGTTGGCAGTAGGATGGGGCAACTTAGCCTGTGTGCTTTGCAGACCTTATACATGCTCAGAGTTACCACTGGATTAACCGGTTACATAATACAATCAATGTAATTAGAAGGACAGAACCTTCACCCTGCATTGTGAAACAATAAACACACCAAATTGTCGGAAAACTTTAAAATTATACTCTTAGCAAATGCTTTGGGGTTGTTTTTTCTTTGGCTCTAGATCTATTTCAGAAATGAGTTATCTGATGAACAAAGAAATTGATGCATGCTTCCCAAATCTTCAAAACAGCAGAAAGAAATTAATCACATTTTTGCCTCTCAGTTGTTATAACAATGATGAATGATCTGCTCCTTGCGAAATGTTGCTGAATCATGCAGTAAATTGTTTGCTCTACAGTAGGTCTCATCCACAGATCTGCTGACCTTCAGGGTGTTCCTGACAGGCTCAGTTATCAAAATCTGTTTTTCTGGCACAAATTCTGCTTTTCCAAAACTGTCCCTTGTTCATTTGTAAAAGAGGCTGCCAGTAATTAAACCTGTTTGTAACCTTTCTGTCAGGACTTTTCCTTTGTGGAACTCCATACAGAAGAATGTTGCATGGATTCATAATGATGCATTTAGTGAAGTAACTTATTATCAATGTCATAAACACATTAGTAACTTAATTCCAAACGAGGGCAAAACATAACTGCCCTGCATACCGAAAGCTGATAATTCAGGGGAGTTAAGCTCATCATCATTTACATAACTGACTAAACAGGAACTGAAAATAAGAATTAATACTCAGTGTTTACCATCTGATGCACAGTTTTTCTCTGAAGAGGTTTTCTGTCTCCCATAACTACCAGAAATATAACTTTAGAAAGGTTAACAATCATCCTGGTCAGGACTGCACAGAAATGACCACACAAATGACCATACAATTCCTTAGTCTGGCTCAGATGTCCAGTTACACACAGCAATGGCTCCTACTGAGGTTAACATGCAAATACTCTTAATTTTTAAGCCTATCAACAGCTCTACTAGATTCAGAAAAATTGCTTCTGCTCTTAGCTTTAGCTGCACACTTTGCTGCTACAGACCCCAGATCCTTGGGGGGAAATGCTGATTGTAAAGAGCATTGAGGTGCATTTTTACCCTCAGGCTGAGCAATCTCAAATTCATTTGGTCCCACTGACTAGGTGAGCCTGTCATGGCTATTCCAACATTATTTCTTTCAAGGGAATAGATAAAGAGTTGAATATGTAAGAACATCCCACAGCTCAAAACAGCTAGAAGGTTCACTGCTTTCCTGCATCAGCACAAACAACGGGACTCAAGAACTAACCCAACAAAATAATAAACCACACTGAAATTATGTGGAGTCATGATTCAGCAACTACAAGATTAACATATTAAGGTAACCTCAGGATTTGTCACTACAGGAAATGTCTCAGAACACTCCACCTTAACAACCTCAAGAGAACTATTAATTGCGTAGTTGCAGTAGGGAACATATTCAACACATGTGAAAAGATGTGTTGTGTGTACAGCTCTGGGATGTGTTTTGCTGATCCATATCCTTACAATGTAAATTACACCAAGTTCTTATCATTTATCATTGCTTATCATCAGCACCTCATTATCCTTTGCAGACACTTCTTTATTTTTTTTTTTTACAACCGCCTTAAATGGTACAACAAATTAAGTTTTTCAGAGCATTAACTCTGTAATTGCTTTCTTTTTTTCATGTAGTAACAGATGGGCCTTTATCTCTTGGGATAAGAGAATCAGGAATCCTTTATTTGCAAAGCAATTTTCTCTCTCATTGTGATCAATACCTTTTATTACTTATGTATTAAAATCCAATCAAACAGAAAAAACAAATACATCTATTTACAGAAAGATAAAAATTAAACTAAATTGTAAAGTGAAACGGTCAGTTGAACTTTTTAATGCAAGGTGGTGAAATCTTTGTGCATAGGATAAAGCTCTTATTGATTATATCTCAATTATCTACATTTTGCTGAAGGGGTTAGGTCAAAGGAGAGGCTGCAAGAGTCCTACTGTAGTAGGGAAGCAAAATCATCCAAAATTTCTTTTTATGACCATGTTTAATGAGCTTGTGCTCTTTTGCCTTAGCAAATATTCTTTTTCAACTCTCATATTTTACAGAAAACAGAGACTTGTAGATTTTCTATGAACTAATTTAGATATTTTAGTTATTACTCCACTATTTTAATTGCCATCTTTAATAAAGACCATAAAAAGACCATTAATTGACTCAGTAAAGTCAACAACTGTGTAAAGGCTTAATGTTAAGTGTATTGTTGTGCTGACATTTAATTCCCTGTTACTGAACATTTCCACAAGTACTTCTGCAAGTGACTCTAAGGATGAAATGCAGCAAATTACTTACACTTAGGTCCATTTTTGTCTTTGCAGTCTCAGAGGGGTTGCCTGCAAGCAATAACACACCTATTTGAAAGACATTCAGCAATGATAATCATAGGTTAGCTCATTTTACTGAAAAAACTAAATTGATTCCTATTCAGCACATGGTGCACTGCAATGAGATCCCATTCCTGTCATTGCTCTGTTTGGGCAGTTGTTAGCTCAAAATGCAAATAAACTTTTGCAAGGGAAAAAGAACAAATTCTCAACAGGTGTAAGAACAATCATGTGTAAGGGAAAGATTTGGGATAAAATTGCAGGTGTAAGAACAATCGTGTAAGGGAAAGATTTGGGATAAAATTCTAGCTGCATATCTAGTACTTCTCAGAGCTTACCTTAGCTGGGCTCAGGCACTCTGCAGCAATATATGTTCCTCCAGCAGATAACAAATAGCTCAGATTCTTTATTTAAGAACTCATATTGATTCTGGAAACAGTTGTAGTTAAGTAGGTACATTAAGAATGCATCTTAATTACAAGCAGCTCAAACATGCAGTATTTTTTACTGACATTAAATAAATCAATCAGCAGAAATTAGAAATGTCAGAAGCTCAGAGCAAAAGATGCTGTACCTGACACTTCCAGTCTACAAGATCATCATAAAGAGTTGGAATACAACATCTGTTAACGGGAAGTTCCACACTATACTGCTAAAATATCCCCACAAAATACAACTATTTTTCTTGCTAGGATGAATTCCTCCCCACACTTTTTTTTTTTTTAATGTTAGAATGAGCTTTGACAGGTTAACTTGATGTATTTTTCCTGATTCAATTCAAGTTACAATTGTTAATTGTCTCACTGCTGCAGGATCTGAGTAGGACAGAAAGAATTAACATTTTATATATGGACTAGGAATACATGAGTGAAATAACATCTACACTGGTCCCCTGGTGAGAGTAAAAAAGAAGCATTATCTGAATCAATGAAGAGATAATGTGATCATATCTTGATGGAAGAAAAAGTTGTATTTTGCATAGCTCTTAAATTTTTTTAAAAACCCTATGGTGTTTTATATTCCTCTTTGCTTTAACTTGTTTGTCTACCTTTCTTCTAAAAAGAATATTTTTCTAAAGGATCCCTTTTTTTTTTTTTTGGTTTGAAATGACAGGTCTGATTTTGTAATAAGAGCCAAGGTTTTGAAGAGAACTTTTATGAAGAACATTTCCCATCCTGTCCCATTTTAATATTCCCTGCCCAGATGTTGCATTCTGTAACTCAGTTAATTTTCATTCCAGCAGCAGTATTGGTTACATAAAACAAGATCTCAATGATTTTACCAAACCTTCATGAAATTAATTCATGTTATTTTATTAGCATTCATACCCAATCATTTTTCTTGATGTAACAACTTCTTCAGTGGCTGCAGTGCCTTAATCCCAAAGGTTAGTGGAAGGAGCAGTTATTATATTTGACCTGAAATTAGAAGCATTTTTAGTTTCACTGTTATACTGCTGGAATATTAACTATACAGGACAAAACATATTTAGAAAGTCTCCCTTTTCAGCAACTGCATTTTCTTGTCTTAAATGCTGTAGCAGTGGAGTACCAACTGCACAGACTGGCTGCCAGCTGTGCTTACAGAACAGTAAATAAGTTTCCTAGAGTCCAAATTATTCCCATGGCCAGTTCCTAAATCTTGGAGCATCACAAGACCTTAAATGAGATATTCTGAAGAAAAAAAAAAGGTACACTGAGAGTCCGAAGAAATTGTGCCTCTTTAATCAGCCAATTGCCTGTGTGATTAAACCTGTTCTTCATGACACTGGTGTTAGAGCCATAAGACAGAAGGAAATGCTTCCTGCCTTGGTCAGAGTTTGCTCAAAGCCAGACAGAATATAACAGGCAAAGCAATAAAATCTTTGAATAAACAGCAACCATAAGATCAAAACTTTTCAAAAAAGAACACAAAACATCCCAGCCAAGCAATTAAAAAAAAGCTCTTTTTAGGTGTAATAATCCATGGGGGTTGTTCCATCTGTGCAGTTTTGGGCCTCTCAGTTCAGGAGGGACATTGAGGGGCTGGAGCAGGTCCAGAGAAGAGCAACGAGGCTGGTGAAGGGGCTGGAGCACAAGTGCCATGAGGAGAGGCTGAGGGAGCTGGGGGTGTTCAGCCTGGAGAAGAGGAGGCTCAGGGGAGACCTTCTCACCCTCTGCAACTCCCTGACAGGAGGTTGGAGTCAGGTGGGGGGTGGTCTCTTCTCCCAGGCAACCAGCAGCAGGACAAGAGGGCACAGACTCCAGCTCTGCCAGGGGAGGGTTAGGTTGGATATTAGGAAGAGATTTTTTCCAGAGAGAGTGCTCAGGCATTGGAATGTGCTGCCCAGGGAGGTGGTGGATTCACCATCCCTGGAGGTTTTCAAACTGAGACTGGATGTGGCACTTAGTGCTATGGTCTAGTGACCATGGTAGGGTTGGACTCGGTGATCTTTGAGGTCTCTTCCAATCAGGTTGATTCTATGATTCTATCTCCATGTCCACTACCCACCTACTGCCAGTGTGCAGTGAGGGACAGCTGCTCCCTCAGGGTGGGAGTCCCACAGGACTGAGGCCAGGCTGGGACCTCAACTGGTGGCTGATGGGCAGGATCAGACCCAGGCAGGGGAACTGAGGTCAGGGACAGTCCCAGGATAGGCAGGCAGGGCTGTGGAGACAGGGATGTGCCCAGGACATGCCAGCAGGACCCATGGCTGGGCAGGACGTGGTGGTGCTGGATCTGCAGACCAGCACCTTACAGTGTCATTGGGACAGGACTGAGGACACCAGTGGGGCTGACATGGGCTCCAGGACTGTGGGGATGAAGGGTGCTCTGAGCCACCAAGGCCCTTAAACACTCCCAGGGTGATCTTCAGTATTCACAGCTTATTGAGAGGAAAATTTCTCAGTTGGATTGCAGCAATCAGCTGCCAACTGGCAAATTCAGGACTGCGCTGCAAGTTGAACTGAAGTAAGAAGTTGTGACTGTGGGTCCACCTAGACTAGTCCTAGCAGCAAGATGGAAACAACAAACACTACCAAGTTATACGAAAAGAAAACTGCTACAAATCTGCTTTAATTTCTTCCTATATTTTAAACACATTGAAATCAAACATTAAATTTGCCCCAACAATATGTTCTTTGACATTTATATACAAAATCGTTGTGAAGCAGCTCCACCCTTATAGCATTGAGCAATAATTTGAATTCCAGAAAAGCTTCTGGAAAGTGATAACATTGGGAAGATTTTGTAGCAATAGCAGGAAAAGTTAAAACCAGAATAGGTTAACATTAAGGAAGACAAAATGGGAAAGGTAAAGAAAACTAATAATTCTGCAGACCTGTTCAATATTTGGACTCAATTACTATACACCTAACAGCATTAAGGGTTAATCAATCCAAGAATTTTATTATGTAGCAATATATTAACAGTTGGGTTATTCCTGCAATTATTTTCCAGCAGACACAAACATCTCAATTCTTGCTTTATAAGAACAAGTTATTATCCTTAATTTCAGAAGAAACACAAACCAAGTTTTATGCTTAAGAAATTTGAAGGTGAAGATTTCCTTCTGCCAATATTTTGAAATGGGTTCACTGAGACATCCTGAAGACTCTTTGGTGAGCCATCAAGAGCAACCACTTAAACCCATTTATGATTAACAATAAATTCATAAAAACAATTATTACAAAGGAAATTAAAGAATGGCATGAACAGCTCAGATTATATCAGTCAGCAGCACTTTTACTATGTGTTTCAGTCAATTAAACTACCTCAGTGTCTTTTTATTGGTGCTGGTTAGATCCTGTGGACTAATCTTTTATCAGGAGGATTCACTGTTCTATAGCTCCTTTAACAGAGTTTACAGCAAAGACTGAGACACTTGAATGCAACACACTACTTGAAGGTTGAACTCCTGTTAAAATACATTTTAATATTTCAATGCCTTTAAAAAAGATTAAGTATACTAAGCAGCTGAGGAGGCAAAATAGAATAATTTGATGGATTACATTTACATCAGCTGAATATCATAGTTTAATAAAGAAGTCTTTTGAGACTTGCTTGCATTCAAAATATTCCACAAATCTGGAAACCTCTGTAGACAGAGAAGTGTCTGTAAATATATCCAGTGTGAGCACCTATGTTGGATAAGGTTAGTGACTGTTTTAAGCATCTCCAAATGGTATATCTTTTTTTTTTCTTTTTTAAAGACATGCAGTAATCCTTAATATAATTTAAAGTGAATTACTGAAGATTAGAGTATAAGGATGTATGTGACACTTGGGGATATGGTGTTAGAAAGGTTTAGGGGGTATTTTTACACACATCTTCTAAGTCCACAGAGTAAATCTCAGACTTCAACTATTGTTTTTGGACATGAAAGAGTTTGCAAATCCTATTAACATCTTTGTGGAAATGGTCTGGCTGCACTGCTGCTACAGAATAATGTATGGTGCATTATCACTTATTACAGCAACATCCTAACTTGTGAATCCAAGGGAATTCCTAGAATCACTTCTGCCAAATTCTTCTTCTTTTTTTTGCAGTACTTTCAATCTCATGTATTACCTTATTGTGAAAATATAATGGAGTGTATGACACCAGGCTATCCCCTTTGTTTAAAACAACATACTTTTGTGCAGATAAGACAGTCTCCAATTTACTTTTTGTGTAGTTGTTCTGCAGTCTTTCTGAATCATAATTTTGTTTTCTCCCTGGAGTTATTTAGCATCTCCACTTTAAATGAAATTTGGTCTTTGAGAGAGTTACATTTTCAGTCTCAATTACCAAAAGACTTTACTACTAGAAGGGATGGATTTAGAGAGCAGATTCAACAGTTTTCCTATGTAGACTGAAATTTTTTCCACTATAGCTGTTTAACAAAGTAAATCTCAAGTCTATGCATATGTAGAAAAGTACAAAAAAGAGCATATTATTGTGTTTCAGGTTTCAGACTTACTAGTGATACTCCTGTCCATTTTGAGGTAGATCTATTTACAATTTATCTGCAATGAAGACTAATCCTCTTGCAATCCTAATCAGAGTAACAACAGAAATTTTACCAAAAAATTAACTAGAAAGATAACTTTGTTTTAAAACACAGAAAATTCAAAGATTAGGAACACATCTAAAGAGAAGGGAGATACACACTGCTCTCATGTCCCTTGTGTCTCTGCAGGTGATTATTGCTTGCAGGTTTGACTGCAGTCAGCTCAGTGACTTTCTGAGAGGTAGTAAACTCTGCACAGTCCCCTGGAAATTCTTCTTACTACTTCTGTGGCCTCACTGCCTGTTCTGAGCTCCTCAAGCACTCTCAGGCTCAGCATGAGCTGTAGGCAGACTCCCAGCTCTCCTCTGTGAGTATTTGCTTGCCCAAACCTGGAGTCTCTTAATCTTTCTCTCCCTTGAGCATGTTCCCTCAGTCCCACAGACATAAGAGCAAACCTTCCTCTCGCTAGAGATTTCTACCTAAGCAGACATCTTAAAAGAACATGATAGTTGAGAACAAAGGAGGGAAAAGCATCGTGCTAGAGGTATATGATCACATTTAAACATCATGGTCTATTTCTGCATGTGCAATATTGCTCCTCCAGCTGAAGGATTTAGATGTTCTATTCAGTCCAAACTTTCTGGCAATCTCTGATTGTTGCAGGCATCTAAAATTCAGATGGAAACAGCCTTTCCAGAAGAACTTACCACTTCTTTGAGAGAAGTCTCATCTCCTGCACCTTATTCCTGCACACAGACATTTCCCTGTGGCAGCACAAGCTCCTCTGTATCTAGGAAAAGCAGAATGAATGGGTCAAATGACAGAAGCATTTAAAATCCAGCAGGATTTTCCCAAGTAGCGAAATCAACCATATCAACCATTTGATAACCTGTTTTCTGTTACACCTTGAAACATCTCACAGAAAAGCAGCTTCATGGTTCTACTCAAAGAGTAGTAACACCAAACTTCAGGAAGCAGACAAGCTTTGGTTTTCCATGAAGCTCTAGGGATAACCTAACTTAAACTAGGATATCATAACTGTATCCCCAAATTTGGAATGACTTTTTGCTTTCCTTCCCCAAACTCTTACTATGGAAATGAGCAGATAGCAATGCAGAATGACCCAAGAGCTCATCACATCTATCAGTTGGGTTTTCCAGTAAGGATTGCAAAAGTCAAGGTGTTGTGTTTAGCTGTACATTAACTGGGAAATAGTAATCAAATATCAAAATCCTTGGGTGCCTTCTTTGGGTTTAAAAAAACCTACATTATTTCAATCTGGACAAAAAGAGAAAAGACAAAAGCCACTTGAAAAATGCCTAATTGTTTGGAGATATTAACTGTACCTGTGTTCTGTAGAACAGTAAGAGCAATCTCTGTTTATGTAAATGTAAGGAGCAAAGGATGTGAATTAACTGCCACAAATTAAATCCATCCAATGATTTCATTTGAATCTTGTGCTTTTGTTTTTTCTCTCAGATAAGTAATTACACTTACATCTCAGTGCCAACAAGGATCAATTTCAAATTTGCAAGTTTTAGAAAATTATTAAGGAATTTGAATGTTAAAAGAAGATTAGAAGAGAAAATATTTAATATCAGGTTGGAAGAGTAAAACACAGCTGGAGAGTGAGTTCTTTTAAAGGAATCTACAAACTCATGTATGAGCTAAACGTAATTAAGATGATGGTACTTTACTGTGTTGCTGGTTCTATTCCAGCTCTGAAATCAGCTGATAAGTCCTTGGTGGGTTTTGGTGGCTTCCACTTCTTCAATAAAGTTCCACTGAGGGAAAAGGCAGATGGAGAAAAGGGGGCAAAAATACAGGAAATAATTCAGCAGCCAAAATGTCTGGGCTAAACATGAGAATAAAATTTTAAATACTATCCAAATAGATTTTAATCAAGAAAAACAGGGTAAGATCTCTTTTATGGGCATGCTTTGATCTAAATTATTTTTTTCAGTGCTAGTAGAAAGAAAAAAACACCTTGTGTGTTGAAAAATTATGTTGTGGCAAATATACAAATAACATGATGAAAGCAAAAGTTTCACTGCTATTTTAATAGATATGAAATCACCTGCAAAATATGTGTTTTCTTAATTTTCAATGAGTGAATGCCAAAAATCTTTCCTGTCAAGGCCACCATCCCAGACACTACAGCTGAGCCACTCTCATATTTGTTGAGGAAGAGAAAGTTTAACAAAGCTATTGACAGTACATAGTGTAACTTTCTAAGATCTTTCTGAATTGACAGAGGTAAAGAGTTTCCAACCTGCAGGAGTAGATATTATTGTTCAGTTGCAAGAGGATTCTGTTTTGTCCAATATTCATGCCTGAGAATTCTTCACATTGGCCACCAAAATCAGCTGTTCCACACAACCTGACTATGTCCTACATGAACTGTTAGTTGATGAACTAGCAGAAACTACCTGTGACATTGGGACTCAAATCAAATCCTAAGCAAATAGGAGATGCACATTGCTGCTGGTGTGATCAATAGTTCCTATTGTGGCCTAACTATAAAGCTCTGAGAACCAGGAAAATCTACACACACACTCACACACACATAAAGTGCTTTTAGCCAATCTGTAGTAGATTGAGACAATGGAGATGTAGCTATTCATTGATGTCTAGTGTTGCCACATTGAACCATCTGGTCCTGTTCTGTTTCTGCCTCATGAACTAGGAAAATGAGTATTCCTTTTCCAAATCACAAGCCACAAGACTTAAATATTCTGTGATGAATTACTGCAGAAAAAAATTAATTAATAGAACATCTGCCTGCCAAGAAGATAGAGTGCAAGTAACTAACACGTTCCAGTTCCTGGCCCAGATTCTCCCATTATTCTGGCAGCTAACAAAGACCAGAAGGCAAATGGGTCAATCTGGCCAACAATTTTTTCATCATGGTGTAACTGTCACCTGGCACATGTAGCTCAAGTAACAACCTCTTTCTGCCTGTGCCTGCCCTACAGCAAACTGGATGCTCTTCCAAGTCCCTCTCGGCATCTATCACTGTCTTTAGAAGAATATGTGACTTTCAAAGTCTGGTGCTAAATTACCAAAGTACACAGGTCCTATTATGTTATCATGTCTTTGGAATGACTAAGCCACCATTGCAATCAGGTCTCACATACCATACATTGGTACTGCTGATGTCAAGCAAAAAGGACTATTTTTACTCATATAGGATGGTAACTTGAGTGCAATAATTTGCAAAAGTAAATGTTGTGCCTAAGAATAATTGGCTTCAAATCACTTTTTTTTTAATTGAGCATTTGGAATTCTTGTATTCAAATTGAGTATGAGATGCTTTTATTCCACTTCATCTTTGCATTTGCTTTGAGATGTCAAGTGTCATTTTTACTTTGGCAAGAGGTCTTTTGATTAGCAAGATAAAAGAGAATGTTTGTTCTGAATAAATTCTTATTTTTCATGTTACAAATGAAGTGAGTGGAAAACTTCTACTAATGATACGTTTCTCATTAGCAAACAGATCCCTTTCACTGTGGGAATCATAGAAACCTTTTCTTCCAGTCAGTCCTCACCCATTTTTATCATTACTATCACTGTCCTTGTTTTTTTTTCCTCCTCTGAAGTATAACTTGAAATATATATTTCTGTATTCTGAAACTCATGATTGTGAATGGTTTGCAATAACTGCAGGACTACACTTGTAGCTACAGAACTACACTAGTGCCCTGTGTTATACTTGAAGTAATTCACTATTGATGTCGTGTAAGCAAAACTCAATCACTCCAAATGAATTCTCACCAGTGTTCTCGAGGGCACAGCCCCAAGACAATTCAATGGCAAAAGTATGTATGAGATCATAAATTGGCCTATTATATATAAAATGAAAAGAAACAGCACAAATGTGAGTGCCTGCAGTGAAAGAGAAATATTTTGCAAGCTGAAATGGCACCGGAAATCAATATGGCACAATGAATATGAAATCTCAGAGTGCCATTTCTACAAGAATAACTGTTGAGGAGCAGCATTTTCTGTTCTGTAACCCTTTAAAAAAGCCTCTTTTAGCTGTACTTGAGAGATGAGGCTTTTGAAATATTGGATATTTAAACATGGAAGCTACAACATCTTACATGAGATCTAAGGGCAAATCTCTTTCTAGTATTATTCAGAACAGATTTGCACTGTGAAATGCAAGAAATTAGGACAGTGAAATTTCTGATATGTCTCTTGCAAAATTGAGAAATCAGAGATTTCAGTTTACATCAATCAATGTTTATTTCATTGACTTCTGCTATGACATGGGACTAAATCATACTCAGCTATAAATTTCTCCAGACTCAGTGATGAAAGCAGCAATCCTCATATCCCTCCCAAACCCCACAGCCAAAAGTTAACAGGACTTTCTGTCCCAACCAGTCTGGTCAGAAATGAAACACCTGAATACAACCTGCCCACTTGCAAAAAGGCTAATATGCTGACAGATGCTGAAACCACCTACTGTTAAAGCACTGTGGGAAAAGTCAGTGGTTAAAAATGTTTGAAACTGTGCAACCACATATATTAAACAGGTAAAACCACTGACTTTGGTGAGTTGGGATAAAAGGGAGAGAAAAATTTGCTTCATGAAGAGTGAAAGATTTTTTAACTTCAGAATATTTCAGTTGGAAGGGACCCACATTGATAACCTAGTCCAACTGCCTGACTATTTCAGCACTGACCGGGAATTAAAGCATATTATTAAGCACATTGGCCAAATGTCTGAGACACTGAAGACCAGAACTGCTCAGTTTCAAGTAATTAGTATTAATTATATGAAGCCAATTCTGTTTCTAACAAAATTTAAGAAAATCTTTAAAAGTTACCTATTTATTCTTCTGCTATTTCTACATGAAAATAAACTCCAAAAATTCTAGTGGTTGATTTCTCTAGCAAAAGGTTTGGTATCTTTGGAAAAAATCTTTAGAATTTCACCATCTAGAGAGATACTTAACCTCCCAAGAAGGGAACAGTAAGAATTCAAACACTCTGAACAAGCTCTTAATAAATCAGTGCAAAAGATCAAAAAAGACCTGGAAGGCCATTGGATACTTTGTTTACAGTAAGTTAATACTTTTTGTAAGCTGTATTTTTTTTTAAGTGCAGACAATTGCTTTCCTGTTCTCAGTAAGATCTTTCAACAGCAGCAATTGAAGCAGTTTTTAAGAAAATATTGTGTTTTCTCCAATTGGATAGGCATGATTTGTCCTAAAATATTGTTTAGCATGTTTTAAAAGTGCTAAAAATGTTCTTTAAGGAGGATCATAAGGCTTCAGAAGTTACTGCAGTGATCAAGAGCCTCACATGATACAACATAAAATAATCACCCTAGCAGATTCCCTTTGTTTGCTCTGTGGATGTGGCCTCACTGAATTCGTGGAAACTTGAATCTTCTTTTAAATTAATATGTTTAAAAAAAGAAAAAAGCAACCACAAACTTTATTGACAAGCAAGCAACACTTCCTCAACATTTGTGTCAACTCTTGCCCACCTCTCAAGATAATTTTTTGTATCTGCCATCAAGAAACGACAGCAAAACATCTGAAAATGTCAAATCCTTTTTAGTTCATCCTTGCAAAACCCAAAAATGTTTAAGAATTCCCCTTTGGCTTGTTTATAGCAATGATGGAATAGAAAATCATGTTTCATCCTCTACATCTCTTCACAGGAACCCTTAAAATTTCAAGTTCAGAAGTCAGAACACATTGTGCTCAGTGACCTTTTGCTATTGCATGTCATTTTGGTCTCCTGTGTAGAGAATTTCTGTTCTTTTCCTGGGAAGTCTGGGGACACAGTTTCACAGCAGGGACTTGTGATTCTGCTCAAGCTAAAATAGGTTGATGGAAAAAGTCATTACAATTTTCCTTTCACTCTGTTTGAAATCCTGTCCCTCTCGAGTCACATACAGAAGGGAATTTCCATGGGAAGGTCTACTACAATAAAAGACCTGATTTGGGATAGTTATGGAAATAATTATTTGCATGTTTTGAAAAGAAATCACTTTGTTAAACAGTGATTAATTTGCTGTTATCACGAGTTATTCCTATAAGGATCTATACTGCAGAGACTGAGAGAACTCTTCAGTATGGCAGTTTGTGCCAATTATTTAGGATTCTTCTTCACATATAACCATGTATCTACTATCAGATTCAACATAATCACACAAGGAATCTGCTAACAGAAACAAATTTAGACCATACTTGCTTGTGCCCATATATAAGCACCTTATGCCCTATCATTGTGCTTATGGAAACAGCTTTGTCCTTACAGCACAAACTCTGGAATCAATAGCTACAGATTCTGTTCTTTTCTTTGCCATACACTTTTCAGTAATTGCATTACATCTTCATGTCTTGCTTTATTCACAAGTACCTCATGATAATTTCCAGCTCACTGACATGGACAACCTCAAGTATTTTACAGGCATTAGGGAATTTGAGACTCTAGAGAGAACTGTGATGGAGATGTAAATTACTGTTGTTCCATGCATATATTCTCATTTTTTTTACAGTATTATTTGATGCATTGTGTATTCTGAGCTGAATTCTGTGTTCTAAGGATAGTTTTGAATGCCACACTTTCCTTTTCAAAGGAAATAATTTTTTTTTGTTCTTGTCCATCAATCTCATTTATATTTATAAGCAAATGATATTTTGGGAGAGCTGAGTTGTCTATTATCTCCCTGCTTACCGGATCTCTACATTCATGATGCCCAGATTGTGTTGCAGCTTCATCCAAAGACCACTGAAGCCACAGGAGGAGAAAGAGTAGCTTTGTCACCTCAAAAAACCTCAAAACCAAGTATAGAAAATATAATGTGTTGTAGAAAAGACAGAAAGTCCAATGCATCATTCTTAAAATCAAAAGGTATTGATAATTGGATGCAGATGTACTAGCAACTCTTCAATAAAAAGTTTCCACATTTACCTCTGTCAGGTTTTCTCCCCTCTTTATGTTCTCTTGGGGCTGACAGCTACCAATGTTAAGTCAAACTATACCAAAAACAAGCTGAAAAGAAGATGCTGCAAAGATTGACTTCATTAAATGGCATCTGCATTCAACACAGACTACAAAGCAGCACACACAGGAGTCTTTGTACACTGCTGGTGCTTCACTGACATTTGAAGAGACTTCTAAGGTCTCCTAACTTGGCAGCTTTTGCAGTAGAAGACTTTGTTGTTCTAAGTTAAAGCAAACTAACTCTAAATATTTCTCTGCTTCAAAAAGGAAGTATGTGAAATGGGAAAAAATAAATACACAAAGGGGATAAAGAATGACACTGAGCAACTTTCTGCAACTTTTCCCCTCCAAAACCAAAATGCAAATATTATTATTTAGAATACCTTGCCTAAGCATATTTTGTCAGCATTCCTTGGTCAGCCTAAGACACTTCTTTTCCAACAGGCAGCAATATTCTGTCAAGAGACAACAGTAGCCTGAGGCTGCATCCCTCACTAGCCCAGAGCTTTATCTTGGCATACATGAGACAAAAAATATTCTCCCACTGTGGCTGAAACAATTCAGCTTGAGCCATGCAACCAATCTACCCCAAAGCACCTGGACTTAGCCTGCAGATCACAGCTCATTTTCCAAACTCCTACTATTTTCAACAGTTTAAAAGGGAGATTTTTCTTAGGAGCAAAGCAGAGAGCAGAAAGAAAAAAAAGACTGCTGTAACTTGTGCACACACAGGTCACAGAAAATGAGCAATTCAGTCAAAGCAGTGTCAAAGGAATAACTTCTGAGTGATCTAAAGAATATCAGGTCTTCTGATCTTTCTGACTAGGCTGTTCTGTGAAAATACAGTCTTTTGTTTTTCCAAAATGTAAAGTGCAGGAGATGACAGGTAACACACCCAGAACAAGCATCCAAACTCTGCCCCCAGAAAGGATACCTTCAAAAACTCCATTGTTTAATAAAAGTAATAAATATAAAGGCTTCTAGAAACTGAAAGCAAAAGCATTTTCTCTCATCACATCACACTCTTTTTTCAGAATATTAAAGGTCTTTTACCAGCCATTTTAATTAAGTGAAGACTCCATTCCCACTCATGTTGGATGGATTAGGGTTACTTAGACCTTGAGACTAGAGAATCTAATTTCTTTGAAAAAAGGTTTGTGCCTAAAAAGGAAGATAAAATCTCTGTAGGAGAATATAAGGGTACCAATATCAAACTGTTCCTATGGATCAGTGACAGAGGAAAACCTCCTAATGAGCTCATAAGCAAACTCAAAGTCCTAGAAAGAGACATCCATGGATGCTGCAATGACTGTTGAACCAAATGGGAGACTGGATTCCTTCAAAGAGTTATGCCAAAAAATCTTGGGCTGATAAATTTGCCAGATGGAAAAAATACTGAACAACTGCTAAGTAACACACGCACCTTTGAAAGAGTGACCTGAAGCTGAAAAGAATCATAGACATTTTATGACTGTTTGCTTGTTCTTGGTGATGCTGAAGTTAGGGTGATCTTCTAACTGGGAGAGAAAACATCAGATGTAGTGCATCTACAGAAATCTTCATGATAAGCTCTGGTGTTCCTAAGGACAGAAACAAGTCCTCACTATTATCAGGGACTTCAACAGGCCTCACTTCAGTTTGTGAAGAGCAGGATAAATCAGAGGAAACGTTCAAGACAGCTTTTTTATGAGATGTATCCCTGGACTGATAGATGCCAGAGGTCTCTGTCAGGGCCAAATACTTTATCCTCATCAGTTCGTCACCTTTTCAAGCAGAAAATTTTGAAACTTAAATAGTCAGTGCTTCTGCTAACAGCATGAACTCTTTGCCACAGGTTAATCTCCTCCCATGACTGGACAAATGGAATCTCATCACCTAAATCATCTATTTTGTGAAGATCAGGTGGTCATTTGTCACCCTCATCCAATTTGTCATAAGATCACATCTCTCTTTGCTTTTTGATATAGCTGAAAGTTTGAAATTAAGCTAACGAAACACTTCCCTATTATCTTTGTTGTGTCTGTAAGTTTTTGCACAAAAAATAGAAGGTTCTTGTGCTTAAATAAATTGTTTAAAAGAAGACATGTTAATGGGCTATCAGAGTTTGCTTTCTAACATCAGGGATTCTCCATGGGTATGAAGAAAACATAATCACACATATGGTGGAACTAAAATGTACTATTTTTCTTGAATGAAATTCTCTTGTTAACTCAGCAGGCACTGCATGAGATCACATATCATTTTTCAACCATCTGCACATCTCACAGTATTATGGACAGGAAATTTCTATTATTCAGCCACTAAGACTCTCTGCTTGGTGACTTGTAAGTGCAGATTCACTGCAATATCTTTCATCCTTGGAGGTAAATTTGGCCTCTGTGCAGATACTCCTTGTATGACTATAGATTTCAATTCAAGGAAGAAATTCCAAGTCTGTCCTCTGCCACTCTTATTTCCAATACCTGATGGAACATACATCCCAGGGATGTGGTGGCTGCCCCAACCCTGGGGGTGTTCAAGGCCAGGCTGGATGAGCCTTGAGAAACCTGATCTAGTGAGGAGGTGTCCCTGCCCAGGGCAGGGGTTGGGACTAGATGATCTATAAGGTCCTTTCCAACCCTTAAATTCTATGATTGTATGATACATTCCAGGTAATTTGGACATATGATCTTTTATATTATAGACTAAGATAGGAGAATACATTGTTCAAATTTCAAAGTGAAAGACACTTTAAGAAACATCAAGAGTCCTTGTTTGTAATTAGCTGTTTGATAAAAGCGAAACATAATAAACCAACCAAAAACCCAAACCCACCACCCTTCAGAGCAGCAGCTTTGCTGTCAAGAGATCAGAAGCCAACATGTTAATGAGCTATTTTTATGGAATGAAATCACTGCTGTTAGTGCACACTGACTTCTGATTAATTCAGAGATAGTTTGTCACAATGCAGTGCTTCATGGATTACCAAATTTAAGGACTATATTAGGAATTGTAGACCATATCTCTTTTTTGACATTGCTGGCCACTGAGGGAATCCAATCACAAGGCACTTGTTACTATACACTTTATGACAGCTTCTATTTTCAACTTAGAAGTCTCAATACATACCCCAACGTCAGGACATTTTCCAGGAAGCTCTGGCATGATATTCTTGTTTAGAAAAGATACTGTGGAGATTAAATTCATTTTAATTTCCTGGGTCTGTACAGGTCTGATTTCTTACTTGAGATAGAGCATCTAATATTTCAATATCCTGAAATTAATTAAGAATGTGATGGGTTTTACATGAAAAGGGTTTGTTAACCTATTCCTAGGCTTTTGTTATGTTAACCTGTTCCCTAGTACTCACAGCTCACCCATTTTGGGGTCACTGTTCTGCAAACACAGTATGGAAATTGTGTTTTAAAAGGAATATGCATATCTAGTGATTGAACAAATTAAAATCAGGAATGGGGGGAAATTGCCAAGCATTTCTAGCTAGTGTGTTTTACAACCAACCCAGCAAATTTCCCTTTGTACTTGCACTGTGTATGCACATACAGCATTAATGCAAAGAAGAGACAAACTGGACTCCAAGCAGACACACAGTGGATCATCAAAACAAGGGGGAAGGGAAAAAATTGCTACCCCAGCTCCACAACTCTGAGAATTACCCAATTCTTTTCTTTCCATGAGAAACACATCCTAGTGAAGCAATCAAAGCATTTTGCTGTTCTGTTAAGGGCAAAGAGTTGAACATTAGAGCTAACAGCAGAAACTGTTGGATCCTGATAAAACCCATAGTTTGATAAAAGCTGATACTCCAACTTTTGTTTGAATGCACAACCCCTAATATTACAGACCAAGCAATGAGATAAGGAGTAATGCTTTTTAATAATTAACCTTATTTTAACCAAGAGAACTGTTCAGAGTGATGCTGTAACCCGTGAGCTGAGTAAGTATCTGCAGTTAAAATCCCATTTTTTGAAGCAGGGTACTTCCTATCAGATTTCATGCAAACTCTCCTTTTTTTAAATCAAATTATTTTGGTTTTCCTGCATACCATGCTCGAGGAACGGATTAAAAGAGACTTAATTTGCTTGGTGATACTCAGTGATTTTCAGTCCATCCTCTTGGTTGTGTAGATGGAGGAGGATTTTCTGCCTGTGTGACAACTACCTTCTCTTAGTGACATTTTATTTGTCCTTCATTTCATGTGGTTCATTTTTATCTCCCTTTGATCTGCCCAGATCAGCAGTGTTCTTTCCAAGTTTCTGTAGACTTTGGCCTCACCTGCTCATGTAAGACACTATCAGGTGTTACTCTGCAGATGTCTTCAGCCTTGCTCCAGTGCTGTCCTGAGTTTGTATCTGTTTCATATATAATGCCACCTGCATCTTGGAAATGTGCCTTTGAACACTCCTTTGTCTGCCTCTTTCACAGCTCCAGACAGACTTAGTGATCAATGCAAAGCAGCCACAGGACTTTGTGGTCACAGACTGTTATCTTGAGGAGCTTTTAGCTGAAACTTGCCATCACTGAACTTCCTACACAGCATAGCTTGGGTTATACAAACTAGTGAAGACTTTACTGCACAGGGTTATTAATTATTACATCATTTGTAATTATCAGATGAAACCGTAAACCTAATTTAGTGACCTAATACTGTCAGGAACCATATTTTTTATTATTTTTCATTAGGCAGCACTTGCAGCTGCTTGTTTTAACTGCTGCTCTACCTGCAGAGGAATAGACACACTATGCAGGTTCACATCTGCCTGC
>NW_008692106.1:104666-118222 GCF_000695815.1 Acanthisitta chloris
GGATTCATTCCTGAAGTATTATGCATGAAGAAACCCCGGAAAATTGTGTGCTTGATTCCCAAATTTATTATAGATTCCTTCTAAAATTATGGCTATTTCTTTGAACAGGTGGCTATGGATGAGTTCATAAATAGTGACAGATTGGTTCAAGAGGTCTTGAAGAGCAGTATAAAGATCCTGTGCCTTATAAAATCCAAGGTTTGTCACTTGTTAAAGTTTTTCCACTTTATATGATTTATAGAATCATAGAATCAACCGGATTGGAAAAGACCTCCAAGATCATGAAGTCCAACTCTACCATGGTTACTAGCCCATGGCACTAAGTGCCACATCCAGTCTCAGCTTGAAAACCTCCAGGGATGGTGAATCCACCACCTCCCTGGGCAGCACATTCCAATGCCTGAGCACTCTCTCCCTAAAAAATCTCTTCCTAATACCCAACCTAACCCTCCCCTGGCAGAGCTTGAGTCTGTGCCCTCTTGTCCTGCTGCTGGTTGCCTGGGAGAGGAGACCAACCCCCACCTGACTCCAACCTCCTGTCAGGTATATGTGGGTTTTTTGCCCCCTTCAACTAGATACAATTCCTGGTTGACTTCAGCTTTTCCACGTGCCAGTACAGCTCAACATCTAATCATTACCCTTTTTCCTATGTAGTAGAGATGTTCTGTAATAGAGGATCTTCTATTCTAGCTAACACTGAAAGATCAAAATTTTTGGGCTAGATAAATCCTAGATAGATAGCAACCAGGAGTTTTTGTGCAGCTGATTTCAGCTTTGGGGTATATTCTGTGGTTAACACTATCTTTTAACATAAGGAAAATTCTATGGTATAGGATTATAAAAATATTGGAGGACAGAATTGTTTTTGAATATTGCTTCTGAAAACTGCAATACCTCCTATAAAGAAAAAATATGTCTTTTAAATAAAATATATATGATGTGTCAATCTAATGAAGCATTTTATTAGCATGTATATTAACTTCCACAGCATCAAATGTTTGACTCTACAAAGTGCTATAAAACATTTTCCTTAAAACACACCTGTCTAATAGGCTGTGCTGAAACTCCCTGACCTGCTTAAATGTGAGATACAGCATGGCCACACTCTTTATTAATATTTCCTTCTGCTGCTGTTACTAAAAACATTATCTTTTACGATGTTCTTAATTTCCCTGCGTGACATTTTTAGCATTGCCAAATACTGTTGTTTAATTGTTTCTGAGGGATAATGAAAAGATGAAATGGGGAGTAATTATCTGTATGGCAGAACAGCACTGGGAGATTTTAGTCATCTAGTTTATCACAAAGAAATCTGGTGTGACACCAGATGAAAGGGAAAACTTTTCTGGGCTATGTTATCCCAGAATGATGTTGGATTTAGGACACAAGAGGTGATTGTTCTGGTAAACACATTACTGACATATTCAGAATATCCTACCCAGGCTTGAAAACCAGATTTAAAAAAGATATTGGTAAGTGGAAAGAAAGTGAAGGAGAGAAGAAAGGGGAATAATAATTTTAGAAAAACAGCTGAGGAAAATATGGAGTTGAGTTTCCTTATGTGTAAAGAAAAAGACACTAAGGATGACAGAAAGACAGAACTTGTCATCTGTAATAATAAAGCTGTGGAGCTTTTCACGGATTCTGAAGCCTGGGCCAAAAATAGCTGGAGAATTTGTAGAGTCAACTTAACTAATGCTTTGCTTTAGAAGAGCATGTACTACTTTCTGCAGTTTACATATTTAATTAAGCTCATTTGGGGATGAAATTATGGATCAGAAATTAGAACAAAGCTGAAACTAAATATGCTTTTGAACTACACTACTATCTGAACTTACATTACACTCTGCTGGCAATATTACACTACCATAAATTTTTGTGTTATTGCCATGATATAGAAACATTCAAATACCTGAAGAATGTGCTTTAAACTTGTGTTTATACTAATTTGCCTGCCCTCTGGTGTTTAATAATGCAGCAACCCTTGCTTAGCATTAGTAAAATAATTTAAGTGAGTGTTTTGCAATGTTCCATGAAGTGCATTAAAGCAATAATACATTCTAAGTACTTTAAAAAAAAAAAAAGGGAAACCAATAATACAGTGATACAGCTAAAAGCTCCATTAAATGAATGTGGAAGTAGCAGCCATCATAGCTGACTTGCTTTAATGTTTTTAAATTAAAGTTCCAATAGCTGATAGGTTTGAAAACTATCCTTCTCTGAAGAACAAACGATCATGACAAACCAATAAAAACACAAAACTGCAAATGCTTTAGCATGAGAATTTCATGATGTTCTTTCCAGATATATACCTGAAGTGATGTCGAAGGTTTATATACATATTAAACCACTGTTTGGTAACAAATAATTAGCACATTGATCTGCTATAATGCTGGATATGGAGATAAAATAGATTTGCCATCAAACCCCCTGAGAACCTGACTGATCACCACTGCTACTGTGGATTTAAGAGAGCACTGGGATATCATGGATGTGAGGGTACAATTAGAAGTTTCCTATATCTGAATTTTAATATTTATGAGAAAGAACAAATACATTTCAAATCAAATAACCACCCAGTCCAAAATTAGGCCCTGTAGCCTTGAATCTCAAAAAAAATGGGTTTTCCTAACAATTTTGTTTCAGACTGGGAGGGATTGATGTAGACATCTTTTCTGTTGCACAAGCCAGTCTCAGTAATCTGCAAGGAGAACAAATTAGTCCTTAGACCTGTGTCATCCATACACTTGAATTCAAGTAAAATTCCTATAAGCATCGGCAGCTTCTAATGTATTTCCATACGTTAAGCATTCCCCATAAAACAGCTCAGCAGTTCAGCTGGAAAATTGGTGAATTCATTATTCTTTCCAGTTATACAATCACAATTAATAAGCAGTGACCCTTTTTTTCTCTGTCCTTTGCCTAGTTACACTCCTTAGCACCAGGGCTTGAAATGAAACAAACCAAAGCAATCTTTGGATGGAAGACCATGGAATATATAAAGTATCTTTATATATATATATCTAGCAACTATTCCCTTTCTTACTGACACCCATGTGCATGATATGGGTACACATACTCTGTAATCTACAATATTAATGTGAGTAAGTAATTACTTTTGTGTTATGCAAATAATATACCATTATACAGAGGAGCCCAAAAGATCTGTGTGAGTATATTAAGGAACAGACAAGACCGGAATAGGAAGTGAGCACAGAAGGAAGAAAGAACAAAAGTAGAAACAGTTTAATGGAAGAATAAAATGAAAAGAATATCAAAGAAAGTGGATTACCTCAAATGCAGTAGGATAAGAAGGAAGGAACTGAGAATAGTGTGCAGCAGAAAGCAATAAATTATGTGAAACACTGAGTAGTAATACCCAGAGTATGATGCTCAGGATGTAGAAAATTAATGTCCTTTGCCAGAAGATGCATAGGGGGAATATATGACAACATAGGAATTGGATTGTTCAAGAACTTAGACAGTTCTTTCCAAGACAAATCAAACCAAAAGAGTAACATGCACTGGAGACATTTCTATTTTTAATATACAGACACAATCTCCTTCAAAAATGGATCCACTGCTAATGGCAGAGTTGAACCTTTAACCTATGTTCCTATATAGAGATGGTTTAAAGGGAAAGGTATGAGTTTCCAAGGTAAAAATCTGAACAAACAAATAAATGTAGTGGGCAAACAGATTTAACAGTACCACATGGAATGGTTCTTGTTATCCCTTGCCAAAAGGTGGAGCTTCATACAGGAATAATAATCTGTTCAAGTTATCTCACCACACTGGTATTTTCCTTTAGTAGTCCTAAAATAAGTTCATTTTCTCAAGCCGAATGAAATGGATGCTTTTATTTTAGAAGCATTCATTATGCAAAGGGAGGAATCTTGAGACATCTATCACAGCAATTCATTCTTTACATATGTTCTTGTCAAATATTAGCATCATCTGCAAATGCAAACAGGATGAAAGGCAATGAAAGGTGTGATTATTCTAGGATGTTGATGCACAAGCTTTCCAAATTTGGCATTCAGTCACAGAGGTACAGAGAATTATCAATCATTTGGTCCTGAGTATCTGACTGAGGAATTATTCAGCAAGGACTGGGACATACTACTTTTGCCTCAGGTCAAGACATCCCCAAATATATGTATTGCATCACTTGAACTCTGCAATTCTCTCAAATCTTCACTGAAAGGCAACTTACATGATTTCCTTAAGTAGCATGAGAATCTTCTTCAAATTATGCTGTTCCACATCTCATATTCTGCTTCTACAAGCATTGTATCATAACCATGCAAAATGTGCCATTTTTTCTGATGAGCAACCAAGAAATAATAATTTTAGCATTTTTTAAAATTACTGCTGTCAGAATTTTGATGAGACTATTCCTGTGAAACAGCTGCTGTTATATGACTATGAAGTAGGCTATTTATCTAGAAAAAATGGTGAGCAAACTATCCCTTTAAGCTGTTTTTAGCATTAGTGAAGTTTGAAGTATATTTTATTTATATCATTTTAATGCTGGATGAACCAGACATAACTCCTATTTCTTGTATCCTGTTTTTGCCCCAATTATAATTCTCTTGTATTTAATTACAGAGTCTTAATGACATCATCTTGTGTTATATTACATAAAATAAATTCAGCATTATGTTTCAGAGTGATAGCTAACCAACTAGTAGAGAGCTGGTTAGATTTTCCATCTCAAGAAACCTCACTTCTTCAGTGCCTTTCTATTCTTTCTTTGGGTAAAACAGAGTTACATTTTTCTTATCAAAGTGTTATTTTAGTTACTAAATAATTAGCATGACTTTATTCATATTGCTAAAATACTGTAGGAACATAAAGAAAAATAGAAAAGTCAAAGGTTTTTGTTTCACCAAATCCATTGAATCTCTCTCCACAGGATTCACATGACACCTCCACATGAAGAACATGGAAAAGAAAACCTCTGATATGTTAAATGGAAGCAGAGAACACAAGGAAGATCTGAAAGTCGTGGAAGAAGAGGCTATAGAGCAAATTCAGCAGAATTTTGAAGAGTAATCTCCAACTCTGGATAGTATTTTACCCAGAAATTCTAAAAGAATTCAAGAATGAAACAGTTGAATTATTCACTGCAATTTAACTCAAAACTGCCTCAATAACAGGCAAAGATATTTCAGTGCCAGGGGCAAATGTGACACCAATTTTCCACAAAGAAAACTGTGGCAGAGATATGGAAAATTGCAGCAAATAAACTTGGCTTCCTTATCATGCAAACTAGCAGAATTTTTAATAACCCTCTCATTCATTAGAAGATAACCTGAATAAATAAGATATCTTCAATAAGTCAACAGAGCTTTTGCTAAGAAAAGTCATACTTTTTGTCTGAAAATCAGTGTGTATGTGGATAAAACAGGATGACTGATATTCCCCACTCCTTGTCCAGAAATGTCTCTAATACTGAGAAATATTGATAGCTGTCAGCAGTTATTGAAAAATATGCCTCTGGGGAAAATAGGTCTTCTGAGCAGAGAAAAATAGTTAATGTTTTATGAAAAATAACACTTGAAAATTAAAAGACAACATGTCAATACATGATATAGAGAGGCAGCTGCATTTTGAGCATGATATAGCTCTCATGCAGGAAACAGCAAAAATAATTAGAGTGCAGAGTCCTAAAACATTAAAGAATGGCATATATAGAAAATGAAAAAGACTAGAGTAGCTGCTCATTTTCCAGAGCACAGAGCAATTGCATTTTGCTAGTTTAATGTTGGTTCACATATGCTCTTCAGAGAAACAAGAGAAATAACTCACATATAAGAGCATATATAAATACATATATATAAAATAGACATGTGCTGCATAATATTTGCATATAATCACAGGATGCCAATTTGATTTGACAACTTCTACATAAATTGCAGCCTCACACTGGTTTTTCCATAAGTCACAGCTTCAACCTCAGGCAGATACGAAGTACTTTTAAACAAAACCAAGCTGCTCACATTGAAAGAACTGTGCTTAAACGAAATGAACAATATCTTGAAGTCCCAGAACTTAGCCATAGATATCTTTAACAGTGATTATTTTTATGAAAGTAGTTTCTGCCCCAGTTGGGTTCAGATCCTCCTTTTTTCACTCACCACGTGCCTAGAGCCAGGTTTAGCTCCTTTCCTTGGTCCCATGGGCTGTGGCAGCTTCATTTTCCAGACAAACCAGTGTAATAACTCTGGGTCTTGCTCTCCACAGGGCAGACTATGTTTTCAACTCCATCTAAAAGAAACACATGCCCAGAGTGAGGTGCATTGGACTCATACTGAATGCAGCCAATGCTTCTCCCCAGGGCTCTCAGTGGCTTTGCTGACAAGTTTGCAGTCATTGTACTTGAAACCAGCAGTGAGGAGAAAGACTTGGGGGTGACAGTGGATGAGAAGCTCAGCATGAGCTGCAGTGTGAGCTCAGCCCAGAAACCAATGGAATCCTGGGCTGCATCCACAGCAGTGTGGGCAGCAGGGCAAAAGAGGTGATTCTGCCCCTCTGCTCTGCTCTGCTGAGACCCACCTGGAATCCTGCACACAGCTCTGGTGTCCTCAACATAAGAAGGACATGGAACTGTTGGAGCAAGTCCAGAGAAGGCCATGAAGCTGCTAAGAAGATTGAAGCATCTCCCCTCTGAGGACAGGCTGAGGAAACTGCATATTGTCTAAAACCAAACCTTGAAGATACAGATACATACTCATGGTCCTTTTGAGATTCCATCTGTTTCCATCACAGTGCTGAGCTGGAAACACACTTGAATTTGCCTCAAATGTTGTAGTAAATGAGTAAAATGTTGTACCTACACATTCCATGTGCACACTTTCCTTTCCCTCCCCATTTTAGGAATGACATTTTCCTTTTGTTCCAGAGCACTATGCCAGTTAGGCATTTAGGTTATAGAGGGCTGAATTAGGCTGGAGGCAATAGGAATTGCAACATAGAAATGATAGATAATTTTCAGTTTTTCCTAACAATAAAAGGAATTGAATATTTCATTAACATTATTTTCTTCCTCATTATAAAGCTTTGCAAACTGTTACAACATGTTTATGTTTGTATTTAAATCTATTTCAAATAAATATATGGTTGTATATAAAAGGCAATTTAAATACATATAATGATAAAATTAAGTTCCATTACTGCAATATTCTTTATTTTCTACAATAACAATTCACCAAGATTGTTATCCCTTTCATCTTAATTGGGTAATGTATTTTCCTCAATGCAACTGTTTGGGAAACAAACTCTAGGTTTCTTTTAGGCAATTGGCAGATATTGTTAATCTCTGTAGCAGTTATGATGCATATTATCCCCACAGTATTTTATTATTGTGCCACACAACCCTCATTTTCCATGCGAAATACTCCACTGCAGTTTCATTTCTCAGCAATATTTGCTCTTTGTTGCTGATGACTACTAAACAACTGGACAGGTGGGAAATGGAGGGAAGGCTGAAGAGTGTCAATTCTTGAGACTTTCTCTTATCTCCTCCTCGTTCCTGACAGCTGATGGGTACTAAAGTCTGAGGAGCTTCAGCACTATCACAAGTTCTGATGATATCAGAAAAGGTAAGAAAACTCCAAAAGTGGATAATTATTTTGTGAGTGATCTGTTTCACGTGAGCAGTTGGGTTCAGGGGCAGCTTATAAAACCAAAGTTAGAAAATAAGCAATGCAAAAGCACCTCGGGAGCTCACTTGTCTCAGTGGCCTCTTGCTGCTTCTGAAACTGCTAGTGTTATATATATTGCTCTTGCAACAGCACTGCTCAGACTTTTATTCAGTGCTGTGTTTAATTCTTACTCTTTCCTGCATGCACAGTGGTACTCTCACAGCAGTGAGGCTTTAGAGGGTGGATGTAAACTAAGAGTGAGGATGAAGATGGTTGTACCACTGACACTCCTGGCAGTGCCTTGTGGTCTCTCTCCTCACCTGTTCTTAATTCCCTTTCAGAGACTGTGGTTTCTCCAGTGGTGAACTTAGTGCTCCCAGGAGAGTTACCAGCAATTCCCATGCTAAGGCAGGTCAGGCTTTACAAGCACATTCTGGAGCTAGTACTAAAATTTAAAGAACAGGACATTCCAGTTTCTATCCAAATCCTTTGCCAAAATGACTTTTCAATAGTTTTTGCCTCTTTATAAAGAAAGGTCTTGGCAACAGCTTTCCATATTTGAAAGCTTATTGCTAAACAGTAGATGGACTATAATTTAATTCCTTTATTTTCCAAACAGTGTTGAGGTATAGCCTATATGATCTTTTGAAACTCATGTTTGGCTGCATAAATGATGTATTATTCTTCTGAAGGATTTTTTTGTTATGAAAATTAAGACTTGGATTTAATGAAATCTAAACAATCCAAACAGAGAGTTAAGGGAAAAACACACAAGGTATACAGAAGTGTGTTATGCCTAGAAACTCTGTACATGGCCCTAAGTTTGGTCTATCTTCATAGGGCATTTAAGATCTCTGATTTTTCAGTGACAGAAGCAAATTTCATTTATCTATTTGGAAGCAATTATTTTTATTTTTACAATAAATCCTCCTAGGTAATTAGGATTAAGATCAAGTTTGAATCAAAAGAATACAGAATGCTTTGTATAAATGGCATAAGGCTGGAGTAAACGTTGGAAGGAAGAGATGATTTATACTGCTTTAGTTTGGTGACCTGGGTTCAAAGTCAGCCAAAGATAAAATCAAAGTAGGTTTTCCAGCCTGAATAATATAAATGTTATGTGAAAAGATTTATATTCTGAATGCTATCTAAGCAATTAATCCAAAGGGAATTATTTATAATTGCTAATTAGTTAGACAACTACAAACGATATAGGATGGAATTATACATCAGTTCTCTTCTAAAATCTTGTGGGTTAATGTAATTGTGTTCCATTAGGATAAATCCCTTTACAATGGAGATTAAAATAAATGGGACTGAGACTTCCTTGGCTTCTGTTTGCTGTACTGCTAGAAATGTATGCTTAAACCCAAACGCACTAACAGGATGATGCTATCCAGGCAAGGGCCTGACAGAGGTCACAGACTGTGATCAAAGTTTGTGTTCTTTTCATAGAATCATAGAATGGTTTGGGATGGAAGAGACCCTAAAGATCATCTAGTCCCTACCCCCTGCCATGGACAGGAACACCTTCCACTACACCAGATTGCCCAGGTTGTTGCATTCAACAGTGGTTATTCTATTTCTTCTAACATTAATTTCTACTATTTATTTGTTACTTGCAAGAACTGGAAGAAAACTACTTTATTCGTTCTCTCCCACTCCATTATACACAACTTTGAATACAATAAATAACTTTCTCCTGTCCATGGATATAAAAGTGTAATTTCTATTTTTGCGTTTCCTGAAGATAGAATTTTTTACCACCACATCCACAAAATATTTATATCAGTTTATTCAGAGTTACTTTGCTTTTTTCTTCATTGGGAGATCAAAGAATTTCCAAAAGAGAAAAATGCCAGAATTTGGGGGTTTGTGAGGAGATTCACTGCCATTAAATTCCCTCTCTCCTTTTGCAAAGGACACTTCTCCACAATGGATAATTTACACAGCTGGGAGTATGGCAATGATTCCACTGCAAACTGGATCCAAACACACTTACATCATCCACAGAAGCACAATGATGATATTTGAAAGTTCTCTTGTTGTTTTCCATGCACTTGGCTGTCCTAGACTCCATCAGTTGGAAAGTACTACAGCTGTATCCTTCTCAGGAGATTCCTAAGGGAAAAGATTGTCTCCACAGTTACTAGAGGCAAGTCAAGGACAGTTTGTGAAAAATAAAGTGGTTTACTGAGCTTTTAGAGTGTTTTCTTCAAACACTTGCCCAATATGCATTATTATGCATTTCACAGCTTATTTTGCATGGGTAATATCTAGAGAGAACAGAGAGCTGAGAGAGTGCAATACATATCTTCCTTCATCATTCACAGTCACAGAACACAATCCCAAGGATAACAAAATTGCACCACACAGTTCCAGTTCTGAAATATGATTTCCATGAGACAAGGGTTTCATCTGACTTGTCTGTCAGCAGTGATGGCACGAAGATAAAAATTCCTTCATGGGCCAAAAGAGATGAGAATATCCAACAGATTTCAACAAGAAATTTAGTGTTGGTGAAAGCTCCTTACAAAACTTGCTAAAAAGCTTCAAGTAGAAAAGGCTTTTATAGCTTTCCCATAGGAGCACAAAAGCTATAAGCAAGTCTAGGACTTGGTGTATGTTTTCATCTCACACTCACCTTCTTCTTTCCAACTGGACAGGAGTATGAGAATCTTTCCAAGAACACTGTTGCTCTCCTCTAGGTCCACTCAAAACGTCATCCTTTAGCAGTTCCTTATAGCACATGAAGGTAGATAAAGGCTATTATTATAGTTTTGACCACAATATAATGTCTAACTTAAAGAGCTACTTGGATCAGTAATATTCTTTACTGAACAAAAAAAATTCATACAAATTACTACCAGACAAAAATTTCAGTTTGGAATATTTTCACAGAGATTTCGATTAACAGCAATAAAAATTAATACATTACTTTTACAGATCTCAGAAAGTTTTTTGAACTAGAAATGATTTATCCTGGGAGGTTGAATTCTCCTTCTGAGCCACAGCCTCCTTCTGAATTTCCCATAGCTCAAAGGATTTGTGTTTGGTAAAATGAAATTACCCTATTAATCTATGTAATGTTGGAAGTCAAAGGATTTGCGTTTGGTAAAATGAAATGACCCTATTAATCTATGTAATGTTGGAAGAATTTACTATCAGTTTATGTAGAATAACTGTTTCAAGAGCAGTAAGAACTTGATTTACATGCTGCCTCTCATAAAGGAAGATACTAACATTTTCACTTTCAAACATATGTAGAATTACCTTAGGGTAAAGAAATACTCAGCAGTGATACAATCAAGCAGGTTTTTGTGCCAGGAAAGGTTGACAATCTGAACTGTTCCCCCATGCAGAATGTGTCCAGTTACAGATGCTCCTAAGAAGTTTGGGGAAATGGGAATGAACAAGAACTTAGCTGAATCTCTGAGGTCTCAAAAGCCAAGTGTAGCTCATAAGTGATGGTTCTGTTCCCTGGGACAGGACAGCCCATTAGATAGCTCTGTACATGTGACAGATTACTGAGAGGAAAAGTATTGGAAGCCTCAGATTCCAGCATTTTTAATCTATTAGAAAAGTCCATTTGCATACAAAAATTGGACTGTGGGTTTATGCTGCCTGGTGTTCCCAAAAAAGTAGGTAGATGCTATGGAAATCCCTTCCATTGGACTGTGGGTTTGTGCTGCCTGGTGTCCCCAAAAAAGTAGGTAGATGCTATGGAAATACCATGAGGAAGGCATAAAGCTACTCCCAACAGGAAGGTCAGAGCCAGCAACTCCACAAAATAAGCTAAACTATTGCTGTACTAATTAGCAGTTTAATATGCAGAATAATTCCAAGGGAGAGGCAACTGAGGAGGTCAAACAAACCAACTCAATAGCCACTATTAGGAACTCATTGATTTGCTTGTCCAATTAATTTTAAACCTAACAAATTGCTGTTTGCCACGTGACTGATCTGTGACAAATTCATGATACTGAGTGGATGAAAGGTTGGATACCAATCTGAGATTGGATATCAATAAAGCAGGACATCAAAGTATGTGAGGTTAGATCTGTTTAATTGGAATTTCAACAGAATTAACTTAAAAAATAAGTCAACTAGTTCTGTTTATTGATATAAATTTCATGTAGGTTCAGGAAGATATTTAAGCAATTTATTTCAATCTAATGTTGCGATTCATTGTTAGATATTTAATTAAATTTATCTTTTAGAAACTTTAACAAATACCTAAGTCTTCCTATGAATAATATTGACACCAGCAGGATTCTTGCATGTATATGAAGCAGGAAATGTGGTCCACAAATCCTTATCAGTTACAGAAGTTATTTTGGATCAACACTGATATCATCTCGTCAGATTTGTTAAAATGGAAATGGGATCAGAATCTGGCCTGGCAATGTAATTACTCTAGTAGAACTGTCACCCAAGACATTTAGTCAATGCAAATATTCCCCATTATCATCTAAACTGAGTCATAATTATGCATCTAGTGTTATATGTAACTGCAAAGTAAACAGCAGGCAGTAAATTTGTCTAAAAATCTTATGTGACAAAACAGATACTGCAACAGACAGAAGGCAACAAACAGTTCAGTATGACATATTTGTGAAAGTTGTGGATTTTTTGCCTTCCTACATGTATGAGTATTACACAAAGGAGAGAAATAGCTTTTGTTTTCATCAAATGCATGGAATAAACTATGCCTTCACTGATGACTCTTGAAAGGGCTCTAGTTGCTTTAGGTGGTTAATGCATTTTTCAGCTATCAGAGTCAACTGCAGAGCACCCAAATGTGCTAAAGCAAGGGCAGAAACAGAGACCAGAGAGATCAGAAACAAGAAGATGCCTGGGTGTCATGAAAAAGATGAGTCCAAAGGCAATGCCATCAAATAAGAGAGGTGAGAGGTCAAGCCAAAGCACTTCCTACAGTATATCACATTAACATAATGAGTCCAAAGGCAATGCCATCAAATACAAGAGGTGAGAGGTCAAGCCAAAGCACTTCCTACAGTATATCACATTAACATTAAAAAACCCTATAAATAAAGGACTGAGAATTGTTAAAACCCCCCTATAAATAAAGGACTGAGAATTGTTGTGGTCACAATAATAATAGCTGCAAAGTCAAGGTGCCCAAGCAGCAACTAGAGAGAGAGAGATAAATGAATATTCAACTATAAACATTTCTCCAGGACTGCAAGAAAGAACCAAGCAGAGGCAAGACCTAAAGGAACAGTGTTCCTTTCTGAACAGCACAGTCAACACAGGAGTAAATGCTGATGGATAAAACATATGGAAACATCAAGTCCTCCTTTCTGAACAGCACAGTCAGCACAGGAGTAAATGCTGTTGGATAAAACATATGGAAACATCAAGTCTCATAATACCTCAGACAACTGATTTATTCTAGAGAGAAACAAAAATACCATGAAGATTGTTTTCCCATGGAGACATAAGAGATGAGTATGATGTTTCTCAGGGGTCAACATACAGCATGTCCTGCTCATACAATGCAGCTGACTCAGCACCTCTGCAATGTCTGGAAAAGATCAAAACACTTCAGAAAGTGCTTTCAGGAAGCACTTTGCAATAGGTGACAGCACACAGTCAATTGAACAACAGTGCAGCTGCAACATGGATTTATCTGTTGTTTTCCTTGCCCAAGAACTGAACAACTACAGTAGTGAAATCTTAGCCCTGTAATGGAAAAGTTTAAACAAAACAAAGTCCTATAGTTAGCTTTTGGATTTACCTTTCTTCCTTTGGGAACATTATTCTATTATTTTGCACATCAAAGATATTTCCCCAAACTAGAAAATTAGAAACTTAGTTCCCATCCTTACTTAGGTGGAACTAAATAATCTCAGTGGTGCAAACCTCCAGCCCCGCAATGCTGCT
>NW_008692106.1:118236-225760 GCF_000695815.1 Acanthisitta chloris
TCAGATTCACTGTGACCCCAAATGCTGAACTAAACCCCAACATGACCTACATGCACATGCAGGTTACTGTCTTTAGATACTCACACAAAGTATATTTAGTAATGCACAGATGATCTGCTCCATAGAGTAAGAGATTACTCATGGCAACAAGGCAGTTGTAGTGAATGCATTGAGGTAAGCCACCAAAAATAAGTGGGAGAGTTTTATTCCCATGGAGGCAAATTAAACTTGGGTTGAGATTAATTAAGCAGGAAAGTACAGCACACGACACCTAGTCTAATAAAGACATTTGCATATTTAAAGAAAGCGAAACAATATCTGTTTTAATTAAGTAGGCTGCTCCTTCAGGTTAATGCATTCAGGGGAAAAATTAAATCTGTCTTGAATCCCTGGAAGAAATGGAGAGAGGCTGTAGGAAATTGGCCTCTTGAAATGTGATTAATGGACTTGGATGATGAGGACTGACTCCTGCTAAACCATCAGGACTTGCAATGAGACAGGTGCTGACACTTGGAGTGGGGATTTTGCATTCTCCAGACACAGAGCAACATGCTCTCAGTGAGGCCTCCCTGCAACTACAAATCAGTTTGCAAGTGTGTCACCTCTGTACAGAGGCTTTTCTCCAGCTGTCTAGTTATGTTGGTGTCAAAATATTTGACATCTCATTTGCTCCAACCGCCTGAGTTTCACATTTCCTCTGCTTTCTTGTGTGTATCAGACTGAAATGCTTACACAACACTTCACAGAACGTGTCACCAAAAGGATGAGTATTTATTGTTCCTATGCAGGTTAGGGCTGTCCTCTCACCTGCTTGGTGAGCAGACAGACTTTCTCTCATTCAGTGCCAGTGATTAGTAGAAGCAATTAAAATTACATTTTGCATTTCCATAGCTGCTGATTAAAGGTGTCACTTTCTAACATACTCTCTCTGTAAATGCTTCATACCCTTTGGTTTACTCATGTGAGTCCAAGAGTAGTGAGAAGAAACCTGCTGAAGTGATCAAAATCACACTCTAAGGAGTGTTTTAAGGTGAGGAGCCCAAGTTACTTCATGCTCTCACAGAAAAAATTTCAAAGCAAGAACACAGAGTTGCTTTTCTACTCCTTGCTGTCCTCATGTGGAGCATCACAACACCTTCAGAAGGAGTGCCAGGCAGAAGGAAAAGGAGGTTTTAAGCTGAGATTTCCAGAGAAAAATAGTGAAGGTAAAGCAAGGCTCCAGTAAGATCAAAGGAGAGTTAAATGCCTACACAAATTTATGCATTTTTCCATGTTTCCAAAGAGCAATTTGATGTCAATTCACTTTATGACTAACATATTATGTAAATATTTCCATGGTATGTCTCATGCATAATATGACCAAGGAATACAGCTGAAGTCTCACCAAAGAGCACTGAAGGCATCACTGTAAGGCACATGGATTCTTCTACAGAGAGTTCTGGAAGTTGAAGCTTTCTAAACTGATAAATACCAACAGCTCTGCAAATTTCTGCTTGAACAAATGAGAATCATGAAACAATGTGCACAAAAGCCCAACTCATTAGTATCTAGTAACTTATCAGGACATAGTAACTTATTAGTATCTAGTGAAAATTACCATAAGGGATAAATACAAGGGCTGGACAAATCCACATTAATTTCAGGCTTATTAAGTGAGTCATGCTTGATAAAAGCACAGCTTCCTATTTTTTATTGCCTAGAACTGTTCAGGATGCATCTAGCAATTAAAAACATAACTGTTGCACAATAAAATTTGCCAAAGCTATTAACCAACAATATAAATGAGAACTTTGACTCCTAGCATTTTCCATTAGATTAATATATTCAGTGTACAGACAATATGCTTCAGGTTTCCTGGAATTTAAGATCATTACCTCTTTGGTTTTTGTAAGTCAATTCACTCACTCAAAAAAAAGGATAAAATAAAATTAAATAAAATTAAATAAAGTAAAATAAATCCTTAGATCTACCCTACCACATTTTGCTAGAAATTTTTGGGGTTTATGTAATGAGAAAATTACATTTAAAAAAGGTTTGGCAACGAACTCTGATCCTCTCTCCTTGTCAAATAGCTCTTGGAAGGCCAAGAAATGGACAAGTCCTTTGAAAGCAATAAAGAAACTGAGAGGCTCCAAAGAAAACAGCAAAAAGGAAATAAAATAGACTAAAATAATAATAAAATTAATAGCAATAATAATGAAATATACACTGTTATTAAGTGACACGTACTTTAAGTATCTGTTGTATCATTTGCATCTATTTTTGGAAAACAAAACAATTGAAAATAATTATTAACATTATTCTATTTGTTGGTTTGAAAGCTGGGGGGAAATGTAAAACTGGGATCTGTAGTATAGGCCAAGGGCTATCAAATATCCTGAACCACTGTCAATGGTTTCATAGGCAAATAGCCAAGAAGAAAGTGGAATGCTTTAAGATTAGTGTTTAATGTGGCATAAACAGCATTTCTTTATCACAAAACAGTAATGTATTTGTTCTCAACATCTTAGGTTGCTTCTAAGTTGCCTTTGGAGTAACTCTTGTACCAGAAATTTTGAAGAATGAAATTATATTTGGAGCTTGTTCTTCAATATCCTTTCAAAAATAATGACTTTTCAGAGATATCACTCTTAAAATGAAGTTTTTCTCAGGCGTTTTGACCTGGAAGAAACATTGGCTGAAGTACTGGAGGATATCTTGAAGTTTATAAAATGTTAAGGTGATGATGTCCAAAGATTTCAAGCAGTATCGGTGTGATAAACTGCATCTTCAGTTGTGGCATAAATATGGCCCTAGTAATAGCTGGAATTAGCAGGACAAGGTTAAAATATTTTTTTTTAATAGGTAGATGTTAAAAGTTACACCCCGTGGTGTTAGACAGAAATGGCTTATGCTGCATTGACTTTCATGAGAAGTGAGGTCATTTGGCCTAGACCCAGGAATGCACTTCAGCATATCTTTAAGTGCCTGATAATTATGCATATACATTAAATTTATCCTGTCTTATTTTTCTTAAGTTCATCCAGCTACAACAAGTAGCAGAGGTGAAAAGCAAGAAATGAGCTGATTCTTTGGGTGGATAGTGGTCCATCTCATTGGGCTCTGTGACCAGTTCTGCTCAGAACTGAGCACACAAAATATTTGCAGTTTAAATTTTTCCTTAATCATCATGCAATATGATTCAAATTGTTGTGCTTTGGAGGTACACCATGCAATAAAAAGAATAATGAACTGAGTATCCCCTCATGATTTTTGCTTTTTAATACACCCACGTCAGTTATGCTGAAATCAGAGTTCACATAAACCATCAGCTAGAGAACATGAGGAGAGTTGTCATCTAGCTGTAATTTGCAAATGGCCTGTGAGGCAGAAGTGTAGAACCTAGCAAGAAATGCATATTTAAAACATGGATGATAAACAAGATATTAATATATACATTCACTGTGGATTTCATGTTTCTTCTGTTTCTGCCCATCACGCTCATATGTAAGTCCCACTAAAAAAACCACATGTACCTTCCAACCTGCAAAATCAACTCTTACTCTCTACATTATGTCTTTTATCCTGTATGATCTTTCCTGTTATATTTTTTAAAAATACTTCATACAATAGCGCAGTAAAAAAATACCTGATTTATTTGCAAATGATTGTAATTTAGTTATTCACAAACAGCACATTTTTAGCCTCATGTTTACCTGATACATATTCTGATGTAGTAGTTTAAAAGACAAACCTAATTTTACAGAACACTATTAGATTGCTTGTTTGTTTCAAAGATTAAAGTGGGTGGCAGATCGATTGCTCCTAAGTTGTTCATTCAGTGTAACTACACACATTTTAAACCACATTTATTTCATCTTTGTGCATAAATCCAATGAAACATTAATTTTTCCATTAAAAACCCCCATGTGTTATTGGAAGACAGGAAATATTGTCCATGCTTGTGAAATTAGATTAGATAACTTTGGTTTTGATAACTTATATTAGAACAATCAGGTCTTAATTTGGTTATCAAGATCTGAATTGTGGATCCACCTTATTCTAGGATATCTAATTCAGGAGAGATGATATATAAAAATCACTTTTAAGGTAATTTTTTTTCCTAAAGCATTATTCCTAAAATAAGCCATAAAGCAAATTACTCCTATACTGAATAAAATATATTTAAGTTAATGATTTGTACACTTTATGAGCATATAGTGAGAACAGAAGAAGCATAGAAAATCATTATAGATTTGTAAGTATTTTATTAGGAGAAAAAATGAGCAACTTACTTTCCAGTCTGACTGGCCAATTACAGTGATTTGTTTCTAATAGGAGGATAATTTTGTTTTGGTGAAAAAAGAAACCATTAAGTTTAGTGCTGTCATTTATTCACAGTCAGATTTTGTAAAGGGTTTGAACCCACCAGTTAATTTGTTATTTGCCTCTGTGTTCAGTTTAGCTCCAGTGGAAGGTTTATGTGTGATGAATATAAACACAGCCTGAAGAAATGCTCCTTAGAGCAGTTAAACCCTTTAGAGAAGGGAGATAAAAGTGGAAACAACTTTTTAACAGACAAAAGGTAAGATGTAAATATAGACCTACTTGAGTTCAGCTTCTGCAATAGGCACGGAATCCATTTGTGAGACACTTAGGTGATACCAATAAAACAAATAAAAGTCGACATGGTTTGTTTTTTTTTTCAGAATGATTCATTTCAAACCCATCAAACTTTTGTTTGCAGTGCAGTGACAGCTCTTGGGGATAAGAGAAAACCAGACTCTATAATTCCTCATGACCTCAGTGTTTTACAGCCTCACACGACACTCTCATGAGTAAACACAAAAAAAAGATTGTTTAGATGAAGTTTACCCTATGTGGGATCATTATTAAACACTGTCAGTCTAAAAGGATGAATAAAAGGCAGTTCAAATATGTCTTTCCCAGGAATGACAACTCCCTGTTTTGTAGTATTATCATGGATGAGAGATGAAAATTGTCCCTACTAAACTGCAGATAATAGAGCTATGGTGGTAGTACAACTACATGGTAAAAAAATAGCATTTATTATGATCTTGACTAACAATAATAGGTGAATACAGAGTCACTGTATATGAACTTCAGTGCCACAGACCATAATTTTAAAGTCAGTGTCTTACCTTTTTCCCCCCTCTTCCTTCAGCAAATATCCATAGACAAGAGGAAGCTACTACTTTTCTTTGTCCTTGCAAGTCCTCTGCAATCTTTGTTTTCAGACAGAAGCTAAGGCTCATCCCATCTGGTAATGACCCTTCTGCTCTGATCAGATCTGTCAACTCATATTGGCCAATTATTTTGAAGTGTGCAATCCTGTGAGTTGATGTTTCTCAAGAAATATGAAGTAAGAAGAAGAAATATTACTACTTTAACCTATATGTGGCACAAACTGACAGTACTGTAATATTGTGTCTTTTTTTAATCTAAGTTTTCAGTAGGAAATTTAGTACTTATCCCTATAATGGAAGAGGCCCAAAATTGTGCAAGGATGTCTGGATGAGCATGTCTTGAATATTTTTTAAAACAGTTTTTGTCACCCAGTTGAGAATTGGTTGGTATTGGCATCCACAGAGTGAGTAAGAGAGAGGAAATCACACCCTAAAGGGCTTTGCAGGAGCTGAGTAAGTGGCAACTCAAACTTCAGTAAAGCTACAACTGTATTACTTTGTGCTGAGCACAGTTTATATTTCCAAATGATTATGAAAAACTTTCAGAATATTTCTCTGTGTTAGACTTACTAGTGTGTTTTTAATGAAGAGATCTTAAAGCTCTTTCTGTTCTTCTCTAATTTTTAGCACAGAGCAGAGCACTCAGTAGTGACCCTTTCAGTGAGAATGTATCACCTCAGGTTGTCAAGGGGCAGATGTTACCTTTGTTTTCCCAAGCATTTCCCAAACCTTTAATACTGTTAGACATCATTCTACATCTCCTCCTACAAATCATGCACTGTCGTGCTGCTGTCTGCATGATTAGCTGATGGAAGGGCATGTAACAACCTTGACCATGGTCTCTGCTCCCCCTTCCTCTCCTCCCCTGTTTGGGGCTGTCTAGTGTCAAAATCATCAAACACTGTGTAATGCTGCAGCACACAGTCTGGTTTATATTTCAAATACTCATCTCTGTGTCAGTTATTTACCTCTCCCATGATGATCAGGTAAAGAAAACAACATTTTGCAAATGCACAGTTAAACACCCACTCAAAAGCAAACTCAATGCAGCTGAACTGGAGGTTTCCATAACCCTAAATTATGCCAACCTTGAAATAAGAGGTTAAGCTGTTGACATAGCAATGTAATTAACAGCTCTTTCTGTATTTTGTAACAAAAGTTCAGATCTTTTAAAGACCATGGGAAAAAAATTAGTGTCTGATCTTGAAAGAAAAATCTCAAGGCAAAGCAGGTGGGTAAGAACATACTGTGCAGCAACTAAAATGTTTTCTTTTTAAGAACCAAACGGCATTTTCAAGTTCCTTCAAATCTTGAAGAGCAGAATAACTTTTATTACCTATTTCTCTTTTTAAGGGAGGCTGAGTGCCTCATTTGCTTTGAGAATCTAACAGCTATATTCTCAGTTCCTGAAGGAATGAGGACACACTTGTTAAAACCTGTTCAGCTAATTTGACATGTATTTGCTAGAAGAAAATATGTTGCTTTACAAGTTGTCTAATTCTATATGATGCCAAAATACATTTACAGTATTTTTCTCTACTGAAATGTGCTATTAATTTACACAAGAGAATTTCAAAACTGAGAAGATTTTGCATTAACTGAAGTGACTGATGTTATCATTTTTCAGAATTTACAGAAACAAGAAAAAAGCAAAAAGCCATTCCTGGCATGCAAATAACCTAGTTTTGGGATTACACAGATAAACCTCATCCACATCAGAGTGAAAACAATCTTGCTTCTAAATTGTTTTCCTACAGCCTACATGGATTACATGAGCAGATCTGTAAACCAATCTGTGAGTATTCCTAGTCCCAGTGTCTCTGGATAAACAAAATCAGCTCCTCTTGAATCCACTGAGTACTGAAGAAGTGAAAGTTGTAGGCAGGATGTGACCCATACACTCAGATTCATTTCCAGTTTGAACCAAACCATGTAACTGCTGTGTGGGAAAGCACCTTTTTTTTTCACAAATCCAATACACAGAGCCAAAAGATTTGGTTTTTAGTGGCATTAATGAGTTTTTGCCTCATATGTCATTCATTCCTATGCCATTTTTACCACTAGATGTTTATGGAGCAAGAGTATAAACTGGATCCTGAACATGACCTAGATTAAAATATGATTTTATTCAGGATGTGGCTGGCAGCTTGCAGAAGACAAGCTGTGGAGCTGACTGGAAAGGGGTAGCACATGTCCCAAACCCAGTCTGTCATTGATTCCATGAAACTGGAGGCTAACTTGACTTTCAGTAATTTATAACACTGCAATGAACCATAATCTCCCTCCCACCAAAATAGATCGGGCACAAGAATGCTCTTATTTAATTACTCAAGGGAAATATTGACACTTTGAATTCATTTTCATTTCCTTTCTTGTCAATAATTTTCCTTTCTTTACCATGGCTTTTGTGTGTGGTCACAAATTTTCCTTTCAGAAAAAAACCACTGCAGCCTCTTATTGTTCTCTAATACACATTTTTTTTCTTACTGCCCTTGAACACAAACAACAGTCTGCTTCTTAAAAAGCAGAGAACTGCTGAAATGAATCCCTCTGGAATTGCTCAGGCAGTTTCCCTCACTTGTGAATCAGCTCTTTCTTTGATCAAATGCAAAGTCTCTCCAAAAGTTCTCTCTGTGACACAGAATTTCCTTCTACTCATCCTCTCTGATGGCAACACCAAAATTCAGAAGAGGAACCTGCTGGAAACCTGGCTGATTCCCAGGTTTCCAGCTTCCCACAGGTATTGGAACCAATGTGTTCCTTTTTCCACCTGAGTCTTCAGTGAACCTTAATCACCTGAACTTCATTGCCAGGCAATACCTCTATCTCTGTCCCCATCCTCCATCCTTCAGTCGTTTTAAATGTCAACATAAGACTCACCACAAACAATACTCCACTCTTAGGATCATGGAATAAGTGTCACAGAATTTCTCGAAGTTTTAATAATGTAGTTGCAATTTAAAATGTGTTGCACAAATTGAGTGTTAAAATTTGGAGAAGAGAATGATTTTGTGGTATTGTTCCTCACAGAGTTATCTGGCTTACTGAAACAAAAACCCCTATTAAATAAAGTTTTCTTATTTGCTTATGCTAAATATTTACTTTCTATTTAAGCCTTAAGATCTGTGACACTGTACTAATTAGGCATCATGGACAGAGTATTTCTCTGTTCACTTACTGCAGTCATGATTATATGAATGTGTATTGCCCTGAGGAGAACACAGCTCTTCTTTGCACTTATCCAGACTAGATACTGCTGAATGTACACACATAAAGGGGATCATACATCAAATTGCTGCTAACCAGAGATCTGACCTTATCCAGGGATCCAATTTCTTCTTAGGCAAGTGTTCAAAATGGGCATGGCATGAGATCTGTAAAAAAAAGAATTTTAATTGGCATCACTGTCTGGAAATACTAATACAAAATGCCAGTTTGAGAATGAATGGCAAGTGATTCTTCAAATATTTTCTAGCAGCTGCCAGAGTAGTTATAGCTTTCTTTCCTGGTTTATTTTCATTACAACTCAAGGAGAGTGCCAGCTTTGGTAAATATTTTAAGTACTAGCATGAAACACAAATAGTGCTATACTGGCTCTGCTTCTCACTCATTACTGGGATGTGATTCTTGATTTGGACTAAGAAAGCTAAATTCAGTATACTGCAAAGTTATGTCATTATAATTATGTGAGGTTGTTGAAACCCAATGGCAGGTTTACAGAAACACTTTAAATTTGCAATACTCTGCTACAAATACTCCTAAATCCATTGATTGTGTGATGGCAATCAAAAGAGTTTGCCCAGACAACTGGTAAAGAGATACTAAAAGATGAAAAGAAAGACTATTCACCTTTTCAGCAGGCAAAGGGGAAGGAAAAGTCAGGCAGGCAGGAAGAAATTACATTACCTTTTGGGAGTCACAAATATTTACATTCCATTTTCGAACACTAGTGCAGAACCACTGAATAAGCACAAGGCAGAAAGCCTTGCACAAAGTGTAACACAGCCACGACCACAATGATATCTACATGCAGCAGCAACAGGGTCTTCAGCCTTAATTCCACACCAACCATCATCTCGTTAAGTGAGTGAAAACTCATGTTGCTGAACTCTGTTATTATATTCCATCACAACAATGGGCTACAATTTAATTTCTGGCATTCTTAGACCATTATTATAGCATCCAATATCTGCCTTTGGCTTTATTGAATAACAGAGGAAAAGATGTTGTATCTCATGATTACTTAGGGGAGTGGATGGAGCTATGTTTATGTAAATGTGACCCATTCTGCTGACAGAACACAATATGTGAAACCTGAACATGCAATTCCTTCATGCATTTTTTTTAGAAAGCATTTAAGCTGCAAATTCTAAATTACATACAAAGAGAAGAGTTAAATGATATCCATTTAAGGACACATGTTAACTAGACCAGGAAAAACAACTTTAGGATTGATGCAGTAACACCAAGCCATTTTGTTGAACATAGAACAAAACCTTCCACTTCATCTGGATCTTACTGAACCATATCATACCTTTTCTTTTAATGCACATCATTTTTAAGACTAAAACACTGCCTTTAAATGATTGCACATGTGTCTGTGAAATAGTCAAGTGACTTTTTTGCAGGGGAGGCGGGACTAGATGATCTCTAAGGTCCATCCAATCCTTAAATTCTGTGATTCTATGATTTAAGTAATAAATCCTTTACAGCACAATAAAGAACATATAGCTACAAATAATACTGATTTCTTGCACTTATTTTATTCATACTGATGTACATTAAGAACAATATTCCTCTCTTATATTATTAGCCTCTTTACCAAAACTAAAATGCTTCTTTTTCTACAAGGTTTGTGTTTGAGTCCTGACCTTTACAGATCTCATTCAACTATTATAAGGCAGAAAAGCCACACTCTAGTGATTAAAAGGGTATTTTTGGATTCCTCCTTTAATCATATTAATAACTATACACGTGTACATTATCTTAATTAGAAAAGAAATAATTGTACATAAACTCTTTTAAATGTCCTGCTCCTATACCCTTCTGAGATTGTTTTAGAAGAATTAGAGAGAAAATGAGAAAGAACTGTAGAAGTGTGGTATGTAGGTTAAAAATTAGCACATTTATGCTGCAAAAACCCCCAAACCAACAAATTAAGACTCCCCAGGTATCAACGTAGAGACTTCAATCTCAGTTTACGGTAGTGTAGCTAATAGATGAATTCAAAATCCATGATCCTTGTTTTAACTTTTGATTCACACCTGAAATAGAATCATCAAACCATTAAGGTTGGAAAAGACCTCCAAGATCATCAAGTCCAACCTTCAACTGAATATCCTCATGGATAAACCATACCATGGAGAGCCACATTTATTTGGTTTTCAACACTTCCAGGGGGGTTGACTCCACATTTCCCTGGGCAACATGTTCCAATACTTAACCACTCTTGCAGTGAACAATTTTTTCCTTATATCTAATCTGAACCTCCCAGGCACAACTTGAGACTGTTTCCACTCTTCCTGTCTCTCATTGCCTGGGAGAACAGGCTGAGCCCCACACCACAACCTTCTTTCAGGCTGTCATAGAGGGGAATAAGGACTCCCTGAGCTTCTTTTCTCCAGACTAAACACACATAAGGTCAAACCCCCATGAATTTGATTAATTCAAGCCCCTTTTGAACTCTGACCTCAATCTGAAGCTCTCGGAGCACCTGCTTTGCTCAGCTCCAAGGCTGGTGCACACACAGAGAGTGTTTGGCATTTCTGTGTGTCATCAGGCTCAGTGTATCACAGTTTGCTAATACCATGATAGGTATATCAAAGTAGATATACTCAGAAAATCTGTGTTGTCAAGCTTCAACCCAGTGAAGCTGAGATTTGGAGGATGCTAATACCATTGACAACTGAGTGCACATGTTTAAAGAGGTCTGTTTAACATGGACCATGAGACAGGAGTGACATGCACTGAGCTTTGCTTTAATCAACTTTGTGACAGTAAGACACGTATCTGTTTAAGAACAAGGACCAGAACCAAACACTTCAAAGCACCTCTTCTTTTTTTTGACCCTCTCTCGCTCTCTGAAAACTAATCCAACTTAAAATATGTCTTGTAAGCACAAACCTGATTTGTGACCGATCCAGATTAAAAGGGAGTCTTTGTTCTTGTCTCAGAATGTCTCACACACCTAACTCCAATTCTAAGAGGTGCTACCTGTATAATCATCTGTATGAAAAAACAGACAAGCTGCAATAAAAAAAAATTCCAATAGAAATGTAAATCGTGAATTTAGAGAACATAATCAAAACTCTGACCTGGGATTTACTTCAATTGCTTTGTAGAAGATAATATAACTTTGATAACAAAAAATGTTTTGGTGCTATGGTATCCCAGTAAACAAAGCAATTTTAGGGACATACAGATCTTCAGAGCAATGTCTCTAGATTCCATTACAGTTTAATGCAATTATATAAAGCAAGTATATGTAAATCTGAAAAAATTATGTCTCTTTGAAATGTAACAAATCAAATATGTCCTTATAAAATCAAAGACTCTAAAGTCCACAACAGCTTCAATTTTTGAGCAGTATTCAAGAGATAACAAATCTACTGAGATCACAGCTGCCCCTATTTCTGCTTCACTCATTGATGTCTGTATGTTATAACATGATTTATAGGGTTTTGATATTATTAAACAGGAAGTAGTGCAAAGCAAAATTTTTGCCTTTGTAAATGGTGATTATCTTGCATTGTTTCATCAAACTACTTCTGCATAGTTTTTGCTCATCACTCCAGTTGTATTTCAGCTTTGTAAAGGAAAAGGGACTTTATTTTCTGATATGTAACATATAATGCCTAAACCTTGCAACAGAGGTCCAAGAGCTGTTCTTCATTCAGAGAATTATGAAGGACTTGCCTGAACTTGATGCATGTTTATTTACTTTGTTTAGGCATTGGCTGTTAAATAAGTCAGTAATTATAGGAAGAAATAACAGTTTTAAATGTATGAAAGTATGAAAAACTCTGAAACCAAGAGCTGCTTTTTGTGATGTCTCCAGAACTCTCCCAGAATCCTAGTGGGAGGTGTCCTTGCCCATGACAGAGATGTTGGGACTACATGATCTTTAAGGTCCATTCCAACCTCTTAAAATTGTGTGATTCTGTGATTGAGTGGTCCCTAAGCTGTTTTAGGACACGAAATCCATAGCTCATAAAAAAAAAAAAGAAAAAAAAGAGGAAGGCAGGAAGGTCTTCTCTCTGGTGTTGAATACTCTGCTTATAGCCATAAATATTGTATTGGAGTTTATCAAATACCTTTACACAGAAAGCATTAGCAAAGCTCCAGTGGTGAAAGTAAGGTCAGAGAGTATGGAACAGAGGGAGGGAGAAGCAGCTAAAAGCACAAAATGGTGTAAGGACACCCAGACATACTCATCCTGTCATGTTTTCGGGAGCACAATTGTCCTTTGTCACTCAGGGTCTAATTTATCACTCATGTACACTTTTAAAACTGAATGCTGAGTAAGATAAAATAGAGCAAGAAGGGACCCAAACAAATAGCTTTGCGCCACACACACACCTGCCAATACAGCATTGTGGGAATTACAGCTCTGTTCAAAAATCCATGGGCCTGTACCTCTTGAAGGAGTTGTAAAATTGAAGGCAAAACAGCACAAGGCCACAAGAAAATTGCTGTACAGATCCAAGTCCCTCAGAGAAACTTGATTCAGTCAGAAATCTTGACTGAAAAGCCCAAACCTGTCATGTCTGCCCAAGTCAATTAGAACTGCTCAGTGCCCTTCACCCCACGCTGGCCCAACCTGTGGTGTCTTTGAAGCTACAAACTCGACTTTAATCACGTCTGGCCCAGAATCAGAGTCCCCAGGAATCAGAGTCCCCTGTCTGAGTTCAGAGAATTGTTCCATTAAATCCCTATCACTTCACATACACCTTCAGCTCCTTGATTATGGAGAGCTGTTAGCTGACTTAAACATTCCTAAAAGTGCATGTAGAGTAAGTTGAATTAAGCTATGTATGTCACTAATTAAAATCATTGCGACTTGAGTGGGCCTTAAGGGCGAAAATCTGTTCCTTCTAAGAGGAACACATATAAATACTTTGGGAACATTTAAGTATAATTATTATAGCCTTCAGGATCCTGGCCTAAAAGTATTAGACTGACTACATTCCTGAAAGCAAAGTTTATTAGCATTGTTTATTTTCATTTTCATACAGTTATTGCATGAATGCCTGGAAGTGACTCTAGCACTGGAGATCTGTCAATACATCCTGTAAAAACACTGATTGCTTTTGTTCATCTAGTTTCTTTCAAGCCAGTTTTTAAGGACTGAAGAAATGATAGTTTGGGAAGTTTTAGCTCTCTATTCACAGAAGAGGCAAGGCTATGGATTGCATTTTTGTCAGGAATAAGCTCAAAGCCATATGTGTTATGTGCATGCAAAGGGCTGTAACACTTCACAATATGTAAAAAAGTAAATAGAATTCAACTTGTACCTCTTATTTTTCCATCATGGTACTTCTGGGACTTGTTTCCCAAGACTGGCATAAATCTAGACCTAAGAGAAGCATGTAACAAGCACAAGGGAATTTCCATAACTCATGAAATTACATCTTTGAACTAGCAAAGAATATAATCAACACATATTGGAACACATAGGAAGTACAATGATAGGACAAGGGGGAATGGGTTCAAACTGAAGGAGGGAAAGTTTAGGTTAGATATTAGAAAAAAGTTTCTTACTGTGTGGGTGTTGAGACACTGGCCCAGGTTGCCCAGGGAGGCTGTGGCTGCCCCAACCCTGGCAGGCTTTAAGTCCAGGTTGGATAAAGCCTTGAGCAACCTGCTCAGGGCAGGGGGTTGGGACTAGATGATCTGTAAGGTCACATGTGTTTAGGGTAAGCTTGAAAATACTCTGAACTTTTCTACATGTTTTTATCCTTCCTTCATTTTTGTGTCTTGTCTATTTAACTAGCTACAGGGTAATCATCCAGAGAAAAAGGCACAAAAATATCCCATTCTGAAATGATTTTATAAGACTCATTGTAAATTAATAAAATCATTAAAAATCAATAATGAAGTAACTGATAATCAGGCAAGGGCTGGCTGGATATTGGACTGGGGTCTGCAGACATCCCATATGAGTGGAGAACACTCAGGCAGTGCTGTGTGGGATGCTAATGACTACAGAGTCAACTAGAGCTTTATGCACCCGGATCTTCTTCAAACTGTAAGTTGAGTTTTCAACCTGTTTCTTTTCGCTTTGTCGGGGGATGTTTGCAGTCCTGTTTCCTCCAGTAGAAGGAAAGTCTCTCCTACACCTCAGGGCTATCCCAACCTCACCCAGTCTTAGCTGGGACTTGGCCTGCTGAGTACAGTTGTCCCACTCCTTCTATATTTGGTTCTGACAGGTTATCATGGAGGCATCTGCCACTTTGCTGCTGAGCTTTGCTAATATATTTAGTTTTCCCTGCAAAACTTTAAAGGCTAGTCTTTATTTTACATTTGTGGGATAAAAGAGTTGCCTGATGTGAAATTTTCTGTAATGAACATTTGCTCATGTTGGACATCTGCCTGTTTGCAGAAGATCTTTAAACCCACAGCGAATCATTCCTGCAGGCTCCCTTGTCCTCCAGGCAGCTCATATTTAATCTGTATGTTCTTTAAATGCAAAACATGTTATATTTAGTGTTCAAACTGCAGCATTAGTAAACGGAGCCCTCATCTCTGTGTGCATGTGGGTGAATTGGGTGTCTCACAAAGGATTCAAACAGATGCTTTTGCTTTAATGATATTTCTAATCATCTCACTTATGCTCCAAGGATATTTTCTTACGCTTTATTCTCCTGTCATGATTTCTACTCATTACAGTAAAGTGTTATTTTAAATCTACTTTTTATATTTGAACTTGCTTCAGCATCAGCTCCTTAACAACTTCATTTTTTTTAAAGAAAACACACACTTTCCTTGTGCTGTCTGATTATAGCTGCTGTCTTCAAAAGCATAGGCAGAGCATGTATAAATGATCACACAATTCAGTAGTAACTTGTGATCTTTAGTAGTGACATCAGTGCTGATTATTACACACTTTCCTAACACTGAAAGTCAGGAATGAAGTCACCTAAAGTCCAAGGCTAGGCAGGATGGGGCTCTGAGCAGCCTGGACTAGTGGAAGGTGTCCCTGCCCATGGCAGAGGATTGGAACTAGATGATCCTTAAGGTCTCTTCCAACCCAAACCATTCTATGATTCTATGTTTCTATAGATTTTTAACACCAAATTTACTTTTTACAGTCTAATTTTTTCCCCATCTAGAATCTGAAACCTTATAATCCTGTCTATTAAAAATCACATTAAAATTCAGATTTTATGAAACATAACCACAATATTAGTATCTCTGGAGCAAGTAAGGATGGTGTCAAATTTTTGACCATTCATTTCAAGTATGTCAGACTTCTGAAAAAACATTTGCTGTCTTCTGTGTATATATATTTGTGTCACTGCTAGTGGCACTTGGACTTTTTTTTGTTAGAAAGGGGAGAAAAAAAAGAGGAAACTACTCAAATTCATAATGGAAAATTTGATACTAGAAAAACACCTGTTCAAGGTGTTCAAGGCCAGGCTGGATGAGCCTTGAGCAACCTGATCTAGTGAGGTGTCCCTGCTCAGAGCAGGGGGTTGGGACTAGATGATCTGTAAGGTCCATTCCAACCTCTAAGTTCTATGATTCTATGTTTTCTGAATCACATTTTCAGTAATTGTGTTTGAAAGGCACATGGTTGTGTCCCATCAATAAACACAGCAATGGTATGGGACAAGATTAGAGCTCATAAATTAACCTGAAATAAAAAAATACTGGCTTTGAAATAGTTCTAGAAATTATTCTTGGTGTATATATGGACACTTTAAGAACAGTGCTATAAACAAATCAAAAACTGATCATAAATATTCTATCGAAATAAATACAGGTTCATTGAAAATAGTTATTTATTTATTTATGGGTTTTTCATTCACAGAATAGTCCAAACAGGTGTAAAATTTATACCTGGCAAGTGATGGTTTTGCCCAGGCAGACGTTTTTTGTGTTTTCAGCTTTTGTTAAAAGATTATAAATAAAATAATATTGGAACTACAAAGGGAAAATCTGTTTTGCCTCTGTTTTCTCAAAGCCTTTTTCAGTTCTTGACTTTCACAAAGATTTTGCTTTTTCTTATCAAGAACAATTCTCATTTATCCTACGTCTTCTCTTAGATCTTACTAATGTTTTTGTGTAAATGAGTTTTTTGGTGTGCCTTAAAACCCAATATTTACCACATCTATATTTCCTCCTTTCACACTCACAATTTGCCAAGATGAAGATTAACCACATGCAGATTTATGTTAAATAAACCCAAACATTTTCATTCACAACAGACCATGTTTCAAACAAATACACTTAATTTGCACCAGAGAGAATTTAATTTTATTTAGTAAAGATTAGACTCCAATCTGTCTAAATCTTGATCTTGGATCTAACACAAATACTTTATCTCCCAAACCTGGCAAATCTAACATTCTGATTCTCTTTTTTTGGGGGTGGACAGAGAAGAATTGAGGAATCTGCCAACCATATTGACCTTTGGAAGAGGAAGAGACTCCCATGATGAATTCTGTGTCCCTGGGACGCAGAAATGTTCTCACATCCCATGTGAGCTGCACACACCAGTTCTGTGGCCTATAAATATATATAAATATCAAGGCTGAGGCTTTAAAAGCCTCCCCCAGATAATTTATAAATTTCCAGTTGCATACTGGCCATAAAAACCATCATTCATGAAGGTGATCGATTTTAATTGTGACCATAAGTGATCCTCTATCTCTGGAGCATTTGCTGGAATGACTCGTGCACTCATATTTACCTTATTACATGGGGATTTAATATAATGCTGACTCAAATATTTTTCTCATGTCAATGGGCAGAAGCCCACTGTTCAAGGCCAGGCTGGATGAGCCTTGAGCAACCTGATCTAGTGACGAGGTGTCCCTGCCCAGGGCAGGGGGTTGGGACTAAGTGATCTGTAAGGCTCATTCCAACCCTTAAATTCTATGATTCTAAGATGTTCACATTTGTTATGCTATGATTTACGCTAATCTGTATTTCTCCCATCAGAGATGAACATGAATGGATGAACATTTTGAGTTCAGATTTTATCCCCAAACCACTCTAAGCATCCTAAAACTTATTCAGCCAAATTAACCTTTCTATACAATGGATAATCTGCCATTAGTCACAAAAACCCTGAAGAGCAATATTCTATAATTCAGACAAGAAAAGTCTCTGGTTGTCTTAAATTAGAGGCAACAATACACAGCAAAAGAGTGAATTTCCACCTTCCTTTTACTAAACCTTTTACTGTTCTTTAGGAGGAAATCATTGCCCATATACATCACTCTAAATTGCACTTAAATTTCAGGACAGCGTGGCCTACACCTTGTAAGGACAAGCCATAATATTATAAACACATTGTGCAAAACCTTGCTACTGCATAAGATTTTTATGATTAAGGCTCAATACTTCTAATATCTCAAAATTCTAATTAGCTAATTGCATAATTCTAAAAGATAAAATTTACCATCTGCTAGAAATGGAAGTCAAATTAGAGAAGCTGGAAAAAATGTGCTTTCTCTAACAATTCTGTGTCACGAAAATTCTAGCAGGAATATCTTCAATCTTCCTTTATACCCCCTTTTCCCAGTGTGGTAGCCCATTATGTACATGAAGAAGCATCATAGCATTTGTTAAAATATCATTAAAATTTATATTATTTATTCCATTCTAAAGGGGCAACAGTATCCCTGTGGAGCACTAGGAGTTGTTTATTATAATAATGCAGCATTTTTGCAGATATGTAACAAGGCAAACTGTTAAAAGGAGAAGGAGTAAAGGAATTATCATAACATTTTAGAAGTTACCCTTAAAGCTGTAGTTCCTCTGTGACCATGACTTTGCATTGTGCTTAAAATCCTCTGAACTTGGGAGATCTTATGCAGGCAATGATCCTTCCAGGATCTGAAGGGGCCTGCAGGGAAGATGGAGAGAGTCTCTTCATCAGGAACTGTAGTGAGAGGATGAGGAATAATTGCTTCATACTGAAAGAGAGGAAATTTCGGTTAGATATTAGGAAGAAATTATTGGTTGTGAGGGTGATGATAGACTGGCACAGGTTTGCCAGAGAAACTGTGGCTCCCCATCCCCGGGAGTGTTCCAGGCCTGGTTGGATGGGGCTTGGAGCAACCTGGGCTGGTGGGAAGGTGTCCCTGCCCATGGCACAGGTAGGAACTGGATGAGATTTAAAAGTCTCTTCCAACCCATCTATTCCAGGATTCCATGTTCTTTGGAAAAAAGTTCCTGAAAGGTTGGACTCTCTCAAAAAATCCCCTCAGAAAACCAAACTCTATGGGCAAGAATGGACAATAACCTTTTAAAAAACTCTGCATAAGGAGCACAGTTCTCCTTGTATTAAGAAATATCAGTCTATTTTGACTTGGAATCAGCTTGAGGTTTTATCATAAGATATTTTAGGTACTTTCCTGCTAATTATAAATCCAATAAGCTCCTCATATAACAAGCAGCCTGGAAGAGTGCTGTTAGATTACCCAGAGCCATCATGTGCTTTTTTTTCATTTTACACAGGCACATAATGCTAAAATTAAACATATTGCATAATGCCAGATAATTGGACAGTAATCTCATTTCAGCTCTTTTTTCTAGAGAAAGGAGGACTATTAGTTATGGTGTTCAGCCCATCTCATTGTGCCTCAAATGCTGAGTACACACCAGGTGCACATTGGTTGTCTCCATCCTTTCTATGTCCTTAATAGATGAAATATTGTATGTATAAACCTGTGGTAAGAAATATAGATAATTCTTAAATCAGAAATGATCTTATTTCAAATTATTCTTATTCAGGGTGAGTAGCTGATATTTCAACAGCGAATTTAAAGCTTTTCTATCACAAAATTCTGATCATTCTCAGTTAAGATTACTGTTATGAGACCTTTTTATAACTGAGTCCTTACCCATTAAACCTTCACACTAATTAGATGTTTGTTAGCCTCACATTTGATTAAAAACAGGAGTTTAAATTCTACCTTTAACCACAGTATTTATGTACTGTACAGTCACAGCAAACCTGACATTGATGATCTTTGGGATCTCAGCTTAAACATGCTGTAAATAGACAAAATATTACACAACACAATGTGAAGATTTGGACAGAAAGTTGTGTTAATACATGAGTATTTGTGAGGTGGGTAGAGCTTAAAGGGAGAGAAATTAAGTGCTGTTGTGGTCCCAAAGAAACTAAACTGGCAATAATTCTACTAAGGTACTTTGGAATAAGAATCACTGAGTAGCTGACAAGGAAAACAAGTGTATTTTTCATTTTAGCATATTATTTGATTTTATCATGTCTGTGAGATAAATAAATGCAGATGATTTTGTTTAGAACTTAAGTGTTTTCTAGAAGCTATTAAATGTCAGAGGAAAAGCTCCTAATAACCTACTCTGATTTTAAGAACCTAAAGCTTGAAGGAGCTTTTGTACATCAGAAATGTCCTGAATCCATAGATTCATTGAAAAAACCTTATCATAACCTATCGTTAAGCCAACTCAATTTTCTGCCCCCTGCTACTAAAGAAATTAACTTTATAATGGGTTTTATTTAATATTTAGTCTAAAACCTGATAAAATCACAGATGGAGGGAAGTGCAGTGATATCCCAACACAATTCAGGGCTTGTGTGTTAAGGCAAAGAAAAAGTGAGTCTCAGGTGTTCAAATGAGTCAACACAAAGTGGGAGTGACAAAGAGATGCACAAATATGTACAGCAAAGAATAAGACTAAAATGCACAAAATTTCCCAATAGGAGTGTGTTGCTGGAATTAGAGAGATGTTAAATTCTATGCAATTTTAGAAACTTTACTGAAAGCATAAAACCTTCTATGATCTTTTTACGAGGATGTGTAATGATAGGACAGGAGAAACAGCTTTAAACTGACAGAGAGTAGTTTTAGATTAGAGATTAGGATGAAATTCTTCCCTGTGAGGTGCTGAGGCACTGGCACAGGTTTCCCAGAGCAGCTGTGGCTGTTCCATCCCTGGGAGTGTTCCAGGCCAGGCTGGATGGGGTTGGAGCAGCCTGGGCTGGTGGGAGATGTCCCTGCCCTTGGCAGGAGGTGGGATGAGATGATCTTTCAGATTACTTCCAACCCAAACCATTTTGTGATTCTGTGATACATCGTAGATCTCTGAGCCTGTTCTGGAAACCAAATGCTGGTTGGCATAGCTAATGTGAGTGTTGTGGGTCAGAAAGGACAAGACCTGAAAGCACAACTGACATTTAAGCCTTAAACAAAGGATTGTGCAAAGGCTGCATAATGCACAGCATCCACAACGAGGCCTTGTTCCCTTCAGCATGACTCTTGCAGATGTTATGAATGGAAAAAAAAAGGCAAATTAGAAATATTTGTAGCGCAGCAAGTAAAACCCATGGTTTAGATACAGAGACACTTACCATCTTTAATCACTCATTTTTATTTTGCAAGACAAACCAGACAGGATTTGAAATGGCTCAGTGAGCTGTAAAAAATTGACAGGAGATGTATGTGAGAAGACTGAACAAGCAATTATCTGAAACTAATTTGAGTTCATCAGGCAGAAATTAGACTTTTATGGGTAAAGTTAGAGCTTTGTACTAAAAATGATACAATAAAATATATAAAATTTCAAGGGTAATAGAGTTAAAACTTCCCTGGCAAATAACTGAATTTCTGTCTGTACATCTTGTGCATTCTTTACAGCTTTTATTCAAGTAGGAAACATTCTAAAATAACAGCTAATAAAGCCTACCATAATACATGAAAAGAGGAGGGGGAAAAAAAGCTCTTTTTGGCTTTCAAGAGATTTTGTATCTGACTTCCCCAACATTATGGATGCCAAACTGGTGTTGTCAGTCTCTGAAGAGGTTGGACAGAGTTCACATCAGATATGCAGCTCTTGTAAGACACTGTTTTTGGAAGAGGTACATCAGCATGAATGCAGTGTGTCTTTCACTGACCCCAGAGAAGATTGTTTGAAGCAGTTTAGAGTGTTTTCTACATTTTAAAAAGAGAAAAGATGCTACACTAGGGCAAAAATCTAATTATACTATGCAATTACACCAGAGTTGCTCCTCTCAAATGTTAAAAGCAGTAAGGAAGTTGCATTTTATTGCTCAAATTTCTAAGAGCTCTCCTATTAGAAGGTACCAACCCTACAATATCCCATGCAGTAATTACTACTTAGAGGCCAAACTTGTTCATATAATTAAGGTTTTCCAATGAAACAAGTGGCTCTTTAGAGTACATTCACATCTAACATGAAATAATATCTGTCAGACTGAAACATGGAGGTTCTGAAGGCTAGGAAAGAATAGAAATCAGGTTAAACATTGAGCCTCTGAATAAACTGTTGGATAACTGCTTTATTAATCACTGTTTGTAGTATTAAATGCAGTGTGTGCAGGATAAAGCATTCAAATAAACACTAGACTAAATTCATTTGGACAGGTAGCCTTAACTCTAACATTTCCTCAGCTCTCAGTCATCAACCTTGTTGTCTTTTTCATCATAACTTACCTCTGAACTATATGCATAAGGACTTCTCTAATTATTTTTTTCCTGCAATAATTCTGAATGGTTCACAAAGATTGTTTATTCCTGGAGGTAAAAAATCAGAATCTTTCTTTAGGATCATGACGAAATCTTGAAAACTTGTGTTCATTGCACAATTTAAAATACTTGATTAGATATGAAAGACAATTTTAAAAGGAACTAAGAAGTTAAACCTAAGGATTCTTTCACTAAATAAGGTAAAATTGCATTAGTTCTCTACGTCCATAATTGCAGATTTGGTAGATAACTGAATCCATTCTTTTCCCAGAACCCAAAGAGGGACTGTCAGTGAAAAATGTAGTACAACGTGCACTAAGAGCACACTTTGCAAAGCATGGGCAAACTTCTTGGATCCAAGAATAACAAGATGTGATGACTAAAACCACCAGAAAGAAGTCAAATTAATTCCTTGTATTTCAGGAGTCAACATATTCTAGGAAAAATGTGCATAGAATTACCACACTCAATGATTCAGTTCAATTGGATAATTACATTTGGGCTCTATACAGACACAATACCCTAAAAAGTTTGTGAAGAACATTTTATAAACCAAATTTGTTGCCAAAGAAATACTATTTTATTCCCTCTGTCCTTTAGAACTTCCAGGTTTTCCTCTAATCAGGGCATCTAAATTCTTTGTCAGGTCTATTTCTTAAAAATTCTGTTGTCATAGTATTGTTCAGGTTAACATTTGTCACACCTTCCCTAGGTCAGTGTTTGCTTGAAATGACAGCAAATGTAGCATGGGGATGTATTCCTTAACATAATTTATAGCTCATTGGCTGGGAAGAGGAAGAAGATGATGGAAGAGAAATTCTTGTAAACATGAATGCTTGTGCATGCAAATATGTTTAATATCCCACATGTTTTGATAGCACTATCCTACACAAATGGTGTCAAGTGATTCTTAGGTTGGATTTTTTTCCCTCCTAAGTCATTGCTGTAAATGAGAATGGAGGTTATGTTCATTCACTGAAATTCTGAGCACATTGCTGCAAACAGGATAAAGGAGAGGCTCTTTTCCTAAAATCTGTCCTTGATCATTCCCAGATTTATCCCTAAAGGGCAGTCACCAATATTTTTAGCCAAGCCAAATTCTTTTTCTTTTTTTATTAAATGATAATACTCCATCCATGTTCCTCTGAGAAGAGCTTAGTCTTTCCATTACCATTATGTGATATCTTACATGTCATTACATGGTAATGGTTTTGCTATTACTCAATAACTATGCTAATTTCAAACACAAGAGGTGAGATTATCTCCCTCCCAACACTTCCTTCCGTACCATTCCACTCCAAAACATACAGCCTTTCTTGTCCTTTACATAAACATCATGACCAGATCCTTCCCACTATCCCAGCCTTCCTTAATCTGTTAATCTCAATGTATGTAATGTTGATCCTTGTCATCTGAGTCTATGCAACAGCAACACAATCAGGAGCTCGTGATGGAATCATTACATTCCTGTGCTAGTCTCAATTTACACTGAGCAGAGCTCTACATTGCAAATTCCACACTCGACTACACCTCAACAATTACTTTTATAGGTCATGGATTATTTCATTCTTTTCATTTTTTTCAGGCTACCATGAGTGTATGAATAAATAAATAGATATTTCAGTATCTGACCAAGTGATCAAAGTACATGCATTTAAAATCAAATAGCTACCGAGAGCTTCTTTAGTTTATGCATTTATTGCTAGATTTCTGTATTTATGTATTTATCTAGGCATTTATTACTGTATTTCTGTATGCGAGGGAATCTCATCAATCCATACAGATATCTCCAAGGGCTGTCAGGAGGATAGTGCCAGACTCTGTTCAGCAATGTCCAGTGACAGGACAAGGAGCAATGGTCATAAACTCAAACACAAGAAGTTCCACCTCAATGTGAGGAAGAACTTTCCCTTGAGGGGAGCAGAGCAGACTGGAACAGCTGCCCAGGGAGGGCATGGAGTCTCCCTCTCTGGAGATATTCCAAATCTACCTAGACATGTTCCTGTGTCACCTGCTCTAGGTGACCCTGCCTTGGCAAGGGGGTTGGGCTGGATGATCCCCAGAGGTCCTTTTCAACCCTAATGATTCTGTGATTCTCTCCTATGTGTCACAGAAAACAGTTATTACCTTATTTTGAGTGGAAGTTTGACACTATGTTTAATGAGGCTTATGAAATCTGCCACATGCTATCGAGATACTACAGTGATAGATCCATTAGAAATACCAAAATAGATATATTAGACAGGCAGAATTAGCACTGTATGTGCTAAGGTTGATTGATTACTTGATGAGGATTATATTCCCTTTACTGTTCTCTAAACCCCAGCTTTATTAACTCTAACCAATTTTCTCCAACTCTTCAATTTGTAGAACTAATTGTGCCTCGTTGCAGCTTCCTCCATTTAGCTGATGAAGACTTAAGAGACAGCAGACTTAGCAGATACAGAGAAGTCAACTAATATATAAAAAGCAGATTTTTATGAACCAAAATTTGTTGAAATACTTATATACTAATTGAAATGTTTATGTAGCAGCAAATGCATATGAATATTTAGTAAGTTTAATTCTATATATATTTTTCTTGCAGGAAAATGAATTTTGATTGAGTTTAAGCTCATGCTAGTCTACAAAGCCTTCACAATTTTTCATTATTAAGTAAAAATAAGCAAAGAGATATTTGGTTTGTTTTCACTGTTTCTGAATTAAATTTATAGCACTTGTGATTTATAGAGGAGAGTGTCTTTTCTCCTACTCAGAGCATCGATTTTCTATACCAATTTAAAGCAGACACTGCATCTATAGAACAAGTAATGAATAATATGTTCATAGGCAGAGGAACACTCTAAACAAACATTTGCAAGCATTGATCTCACCTTTGTTTTGCCCTTTGTCTTGGGAAATTTGTTGTGTAGATTGTTATTAGTATTAATCTGATTTTCATAGCAGCCAATTTGTTCTCTATGTGGAGCAAGAAAACTTCTATTAAAATTCATTTGCTAATACATTTAGAGCCATGCAGAAATTAAGAATTTAAACTGACCACTTAACACTTCAATCAAAAATTCTGTTTAGCAACATCAGATGCATTAAATAGTTTGGGACAGGAGCTGCTCTTCAGAAACCAGTCAAGTGATTATTACAGGGGCACAGAATTGACTGCTAAGAGTTATTGAAGTATTGGATGAAGCAATAACTGTTTTCACAATTAAAACCATATTTTCTGGGGGAATTTAAAGACAACTGTTATCTATTGTGTATTTTAGTTACAGCAAGTCAGAGTGAGGCTAGGCTGCCTGTAAATTCAGCATTTAAAATTTATTTATGGTTCAATTTGACATGATAATAAATTTTGCTTTATTTGTTTTTGTTTTTTTTTTAGCAGAAAATACACGGTCACAATTACATTTGATTTTGTCATCGCAAGTGAGCTCCCCCAAAAAGTGCTTTACTGTTAAACAACCCTCTCAGGCAGCAATGGCAATATAATTAGGTCTCTGCAGAGTTATTCTGAAACCATTTAGTGCAAAGGCATAATATCCTGGCATGACATAATAATGTGGTCTCCATGGAGCAGCTCAGAGCTTTGACACTGCAATGGCAATGTAAGAACTTCATAGGAGACTCCACACAGATTTCTCCTAAAGCGACTTCAGCCCTGCAGTAACTGCCCTGTAGTACCCACTTAAGGCAATATTCTGACTTGCTCTGTCCTTACTCCAAGACTTAAAAGTACTATCCTATGTAAGGAGAGTACAGCAAACCTGGAATGTGGTCCCTGACATGCACCCGTGAAGGATTTTTACAGAAACAAAAGAGCAAACAAGACGTGTAAGTAAACTCTCTATTTCTTACAACTAAAAGGCATTAATACAGTCAAGAAAGACTTAAACAATGTAATGTATTTTACTCCATTAAAAAAATTAGATTTAACACAATAATACCCCCAGGACACCTCACATTCTTCCATGCAGAAACCTCTGTTCTCCCTTCTCCCTCCACCTTTAAGATAATTTCAGTTAAGCCCAGGGAAGTTTCTTGGAAGCTTCTCATCCATGTGTGGGATTCAACTTTTATCTCTCTGCCATGGAAATATTTCAAAGGGAGTAATTTTGGGATTCTTAGAGATCTTGTGAGAATTACCTGGAAAGGTAATCTCTGGTCTCACCAAACTTGGAACTCATGACTGGCAAACTCCTAGAGACACAAAGAATGAAAGAGGAAATGCTTCCACAGGTTGGTGAGGAGAGTCCTTGAACATACAAAAAAAGGAGTGTCAGCATGGAAGTTCCCAAATTCCAATGGTTATGTATATCCTGTAAGACTTAAAAAAACTTGAATAAATATTTTGTGGCTGATAAAACTGATCCCCAGTAGCAACATCCCACATTAGATATACACATGTGGATTGGGCAAATCTTCAATGATCAAACTTTCATACCAATGGAAACAGTTCTAAATTTTCCAAATTTGATAGAATAGCTCTACATTTTTCTTGTTGTCCTCAATGTATTCATAAATGAGTGTTACATATAAAATCCAAAATCAGTTCATGGATGAAAGGAAGAGAATCTTAGGGTATTGTAATTATGATTACGGTGTTATGATTAAGAGCTTGAAGGGACAAGATGCATTTTAATGCTAGCAATAACTACAGCAGAAAAAACCAACTAGTTTAAAAGGTGATATTTCTATTAGATACGAAGCAATTATTCATTCCTCTTTAGCAAGTTCCTGGAAGAAGCTGAGTTTATGCACAACCATTCACCTTTGTTCAAGTCAAAGGTGAATTTTATGTGGCACAGATTCTAACCTAGAAAAAAAATCCCTCAGTTTTAAACTGCAATAGTCTTCTTGCATTTTCTGAAACCATCTCAATAACATGCTATTAAAACTCTAAAATAGGTTTTGTTTGGCATGTTGCAGAAATGTTGCCCTCAATATATCCAGCAATTTACAAAGAATATTTGATGCCTGAATCATTAAGAATTTATAATTTTTTAAGCATTTTTTTTCCTGTTGGACCAATGGCTAATTTTTTTTTGGGGGGGGGGTCTTAGATAACCCAGTGTATTACACTACAAATAAAAATACAAATGATATGTGTACACGATTTTATTTCATGTGAGTGCAAGTACACAGAATTCTGCTTCACTTACATGCTTCTCAATGTGTAGGTGAGGTTCAAGAAAAATTGACAAGGCCACACTTTCAAAGACATTAAATTCTATTTGCTCCACTGAAATAATTACCCTAATAAGGAAGATGGATACTATCTGTATCTCCTTTGGAGAAGATTAAGGCTAGACCTTTAGAACACTAGTGCATCAACACAGAACAGAGAAAAAAAGGATGAATGGTTCAACTGGGAGAAAATCATAGAACCATAGAATTTAAGGGTTGGAATGGACCTTAGAGATCATCTAGTTCCAACTCCTGCCCTGGGCAGGGACACCTCCTCACTAGATCAGGTTGCTCAAGGCTCATCCAGCCTGGCCTTGAACACCACCAGGGTTGGGGCAGCCACAGCCTCCCTGGACAACCTGTGCCAGTGTCTCACCACACTTATGTGGTAAAAAATTGAACTATGAGAGACTGTGTGTCATGAGCTTTGCTGCTCACAACGCTCTTTGTTTCTAATTAGGGTAAACTTGTAATATTCCCTCTAGCTCCTATGGCAGGAGAAAATCCCCCAAATGCTTTCTTCAGGTCTATCAACTCAGAATTTTATATCAAAGTTTTACACATAAAGATAAAATAGCATATTGACTCATAGAATCACAGAATGGTTTGGGTTGGAAGGGACCTTAAAGACCACCTCGTTCCAATTCTCTGCCATGAGCAGGGACACCTTTCACTAGACCAGGCTGCTCAATGCCCTGTCCAACCTGGGTTTGAACATTTCCAGGATGGAGCAGCCACAACTCCTGAATATGATGAATATAATTAATTTGACTTTTTTTTTTGTTTCAAATATAAAATCAGATTCATTTATTTTCAGCATTAATAAAACAGATTTATTAAAAATATTGCAAACTGAAATTGCCATCAAAATGGTTCTTAGCCCATCTGTGCCTTTGTTTTATTATCTCTTGTTTACTTTTTTGAGACTTCAGAAAGTATTTAGTCTGAAAGTTTTAATTGCTTATCACAGCTGCAAGATGCAGGGTGGCTTCAAGTCAGCAAAATGGAATGCTGAAGTACCTTGTTGAAAATGGAAACAAATTAATTTTACAGCAGCAAACTGAAAAATAAAATCTCTGCGACATAAACACTCTGCTGAAGGAGAATTTTATTATCCAAAATATCTAACAGCTCCTTTTGATTTACCTTGAACACACTTTTATTGCTTTAATTGGAAAACAGTTAAAAACATGTCTTACAATAAGAGTTATGCAAATATTCAGCTTTCTGTAAAGGGCTTCAGGAAAGGAAGAAGAAATTTTGGACTGAAATTCTTTCCAGGTTATTTCCTATGATGAATTAACAAAAAGAATCCTATGAAGATTATTATGTCCTTACCACTGGACAGGGGAACAAATGTCTTACAGATTTATTTTTTTTTTTTACAGAAGACATATGGAAACCATAACTGTTATTCTGTGATTACTTGCAATGACAGCAAAAAGAATTGAAGAGGAAGATTCCATAATGGGGATACATGTTCTGACCCTTATCAGTGCAAGTTTTGACAGAGGTAATTCAAGGAGACAAATGAAAACCAGCTGCTTCCATAAGTGATGATGGAATTACAGTCAGATGGACACTGAGAAACAGCTTCCTAGTTAAATGCAGGTCTTGCAGAAATTGTCACTCACCTTTCACAATACACAATAAATATATTGATGGAGAGCTAGAAATACGAACAAGACTTTTTCATCCAATAACTTGTAAACTGTGCTTAAAACAAATGGGTTATAATGCAGATACAAGTAAAGCTAATCACTGAATAGAATATCAAGTACAGAAATACAGTTAGGTTTTGACACAGTTATCATTGTCATGTAACATGCAGTAAATGTAGTGGGTCTTAGAGATATCTCACAAGGAAACCCAGCAACATGTCCACCATAAGAAATCAAACATATTCACATTTGGATCTTATTTCTTTGCATGTTTTTAATTACTGCAAGTAAGGCTACACATATCTATCACTCAACTCCACCATCAATTTTGACATATTTCTTCCTCCAGATGCTCTCACATACCCTACAAAAATCTGCAGATTGTCCCTTCATGTCATCAAAGACTTGGTCTTTCTAACATTAAGGTGTCCAGGCTGTCAACATATTGAGCACTGAGCTATCCTCTGCCTTATCCACGAAGATTATTTTAAGAAAGATCATTTTCCAGCCTGTTTATATTACTAACCTCTAGACCTTAGTTTGCAATCACCCCTTCTATTTCCCCAAACTCTCTTTTGTTTGCTTTCATTTCCAAGGTCACCTGCCCATTCTACAAAACCCTTCTGACATGCTTATACCTGACTCTTACTGAATCTCTCCATTGCTACATTTCCAATCAAGTGCATTTGTACATTTTCACGTGGAGTTTACTCTGGATGTCTGTAAGGGACTCATGCAGACAGCTCTAATGATTTTCCCTTTCTTTATTTTTCCCTTGCTGTGACAACAATTAGGCTGTTGATATGGCAGTGACACTACATTTTGTGCCGACAAAGTGTTATTACATCACTGTTGGGTGCTGCCATCTCTTTTTCCATCTAGGAAATTTGGAGCTCACAGGAATTTGGAGCTCACAGGTTTTTGTCCCAGGCTTGTACAGTGATTAGTATAATGGTGACCTAACAGACTGGGGACTCTGGTCTGCTTCTGTAGGACAGTGCACCTGGAGGACTGGACCCAGTTTTCAGCTCCCCAGTATGAGAATGACATGGTCATCCTCAAACCAGTACAACTGAAGCCACCAGGATGACAAAGGGGGACAGAGAACAGGACCACACCACCACATCTGAGTCTGAGAAAACTGAGTTTTTCAAAAAACTTCAGGCAGAGTGGTTGCCTGAAGAAGAAGGCTGAGAGAAGATCTTATTTCTGTGTATAGTTACCCACTGGAAACATGTGGAGAAAACAGAGACAAATGTGTGCAATAACAGGAATTATCTGGCACAGGAACTTCTGATTAAATATTAGACTTCTTTCTTTTTTTCCCTACCAAAACTGTGCTCAAACACTGGCACAGGAACCACAGATGCTGAGGAATTGTCAGACTTCAAGACATTCAAAACTTGGAGCCACCTGACCCAATTTGCCCTGTGAGGGGCAGGAGAGGTTGGAAAATGTGACCTCCAGAGTGCCTTGCAAGCTGGAATTAAAGTGATACTCTGCTGATGCAAAAGAATAAAATGTAAGTGATGAGTGCCATAAATGCCTCTGTTACAAACTGTAATGAACACAAAATTATTGGACAAAGCCCTATAATATGATTGCTTTTATACAACCATTTTATTTTCACTGATATACTGCTCATATTATGGCTGTAACTAAACCCTCAATAGTGCCAGGACATGGATTATTTTTTCATATTTTTCTCTTGCATCATCAGTTTTCTCTCACACACAAAATGCAAGCAAATACCTTTACAGCTTTACAACAAAAGGAATTATTCTAGGTTGCCTAGAATGGATCATATCTATTATATCTCTTGTGTCTTTGATTCAGTGCCATATAGTGTACATTTCATGAAAATAAATAGTATTTACTATGATGTAAATCGAGAAGATATTTCCTAGGCATGGTATGAACAAGAGCCAGAAGTCTTCCACTTTTATGCACCTTGAACATTTCTTTTTATATCAGCACTTTTCTCATTCTGACCATCTCTGACAGGGTTCAATTTATAATGTTCTTTTTTATATTCTCAACACAGCAATCAAATCTTTAGACCTTGAGGAGAAGGAGGAAATTAAGGCCATTAACATGTTAGAGAATTGTTTGATTTACTCATTATAAATTATTCTGAATCTGAGCAGCTCATAAGACATGCCCAAAGGGAAGACAAATTTTGATTGGCAGTGTCAGAAAAGTCAAGGACATAGAGAGGTTTTGTTAATAATTACTAAGAGCCATTAAGAAATGCCATTTGCTATCTGTCCAAAATCATGGGGAATTCTGATTCAGAATTTTCTACCTATCAAACATAGCAAGATCTCAATTTATAGGTAGAAGAGAGATTGAAAATACACAGTGCAAGCATTCTCTTAATACTGGAAGAGATGAAAACACTTAGCAAACTAGTCAAGCTAGAAAAACAAACTAGGATATAGCAAAACCCCTAAGAGACAAGTTCAAAGTAACTTTTCAGGGAGACTTCTACATTGTGGTTTCCTAAAAGTCCTTTATTCCCAACTCACTAAATTACAAATAAAAAGATCTATTTATGTTGCCATACCAATAATAAAAAAATAAAAGATAATTTGTCTGGGGTTTAAAGTAGTCAGCTTATGTTTCTGGTTTTGTGACAAATACCTAAAACATCCCTGCACAGGAATGAAGAGCCTCACAACAGGATTGACAGTCTGGCAGAGAAATGAGGTTGAACAGCACTTCTATGGTCCAGTATCTGAAGGAGTCTACATGAAAGATGGAGAGAAACTATTTACAAGAGATTGTAGTGACAGGACAAAGGAGAATGGCTTCAAACTGACAGAGAGCTGGTTTAGATTAGCTATTAGGAAGAAATTCTTGACTGTGAGGGTGCTGAGGCACTGGCACAGGTTGCCCAGAGAAGCTGTGGCTGTCCCACTCCTGGAGGTGTTCCAGGCCAGGTTGGATGGGGCTTGGAGCAGCCTGGGCTGGTGGGAGGTGTCCCTGCCCATGGCAGGGGGTGGGGTGAGGTGATCTTTAAGGTCCTACCAACTCAAACCATTCAAACCTTTGCTACCACACATGCTACCCACCTTTCTTATTTAACATATTCCAACACCTGTGGCCTAGCTATGGAAACCAAGTCAAAAATCTTACCTGAAAAACCAGGTGATAAGCCTTGCAGATCAGCTATGCAGATAAACAGCTGTGACTAATTATTCAGACCTTCCTAGATTCTGGAAGATGTTCTAACCTTTCTGTACCAACCAAGGGTAACAGTCAAGGTGAACACAGAAGCCACAGGAGTCTTGTGCCTCTGCACTCTTGGACCACAGTGTTGGGGTTTCTTTTCCTTAAGTGCTTTGTATACAAATTCTAAGCATTAGACATGGTGGAAAACAAGGTAAAAAAATATAATCAGAGCACTCTTGACCTCACTAGTATTACAAAACTGTTCACTCCAATGCAGATGGAACATGGATGTGAATATTAGAGTAACATTTATTACCTGTAGGAACTCTAGTAGGGCAGCCAGCTAGAAACTCAGGGATGGGATTGATTAAAATATTGCCCTACACTCTCCACCTTGCAGGCAATTTTCCTCTCTAGCAATTTTAAAGCTCTGTTTGGTTTCTGAAGCCACCTTGATGTGTGCATGTCTTTCTTAAACAAATAAGGCAGCCCAAGTACCCCCTGGGGAATGGTACATGGGCTCAGTAACATACTGGGATGACACATGGTTCTCTTCTGGTCTTCAGAAATAGAAGTTCAGTGCTCTGTGTTTAGAATCCAATCAACTTTACAGGGAATTTCCTATGGACATAAATTTTAAAGGCCAAGAAAGAGCAAAGTTTTCTTGTGGCAGCAAATGCATTGTTTAATTTGGATTAGAAATGCCATGTTGGTTTTTTTACAGCTGAGGCTATATTAATGCAGGCCACTAAAATTACAGAGCAGCTGCAACTTACTGCATCAAGTTTGTTTGTTTGTTTCGTTTTTACAAGATCACAGATAATTAACATTTTATTTTGAAAGCATTTTTTTCTTTAAAAAACCTCCAGTAATCATTCATTTTTAATGTAGTGAGCTAAGGATTTGTCTTTGATATTGTTATTACAGACATTGCACGTCTGTAAATTCGAAGTGATAGGACAGCAAATACCTTCAGAAGGACAGACATTGCCTTTGAAGTCAGTGTATATATGGTTTAACATAAATGTAATTTCACAGCAAACTGCCTTTTATTGTTCACTGTTGTTTTGTCCTGACACTCAAAGTCTTGTAAAAAACATTCTGAACTTTGATGTAAATAAATAATGCAATGCTTGACTGTAAACTCTTTGGAAAATAAGCTAAATGGAGACAGGCAAGTGGATAATGAACACATTCCCTTGTACACAGCCCTGCATGAATTCCAGTGTCCAATATATACTAAGAAGCACCATGTCTGCATCTGATACTCAGTTGATTTAAGTCATAGATCAGGTTTATACCTATTTTAAAGGCTGTAGCATTGTAATTTTTCTTTTTCTGAACACTATTTTGTAGGTCATAACATGTTTTGCCATGAGCAAAAATAGCCATACTGTTGGTTTTGAAATTTCACAGGGTTTAGTTTTGTCTCTAAGCCTTGTAAAATAACAATTTACCAATTAATATGGAAAAAGAAAGATTATATTCTTCAGTATATGACAATAAGCTTTCAATATTATTCTGTGATTGAGAGGGACATGTCTGCCTGGCAATCAAAAAGATGCAGACAACTGTCCCAGAGAGGAGGAAAGGTCTGGCTAGCAAAAAATTGCAATTAAAATTACACTTCCCTAAGGCAAGACAGTCTGTTGTCATCAAATGAAACATACATAGCACTAGGTAACTGACCTAAAACTTAGTTCATTAAAAAACTTGGTGTTGCATAGTTATAGTATTTGTGACAGGATGATTATTGCAGATATGTAAGGAATATCACAGATTTCTATCAGCAAGTGCTTAATGCACTGAAACATTTCTATAGCAGCATGTATGTCACTCTATTGCAAACGTGCAATCTGGGAGAACATTGCCAGGATCCAACATTCAGGAAAGAAAACCAAAAGGAGTGTGCACTTACCTTTCAGGGAGCTCTGAATTCAGACTGAAGTAGACCATGTGACTGCAATGTTTAAACCAAAAGAAAGTTAAGCTGAGTCTAAGAACAAAAGAAGGAAATGAAGGATATAAGATTATGAAGCTTTGAGTGAGTGTGTGAAGTTCCCAGAGAAACTGTGGCTGTCCCATCCCTGGGAGTGCTCCAGGCCAGGTGGGATGGGGATTGGAGCAACCTGGGCTGGTGGAAGGTGACCCTGACCATGGCAGAAGATTGAAACTAGATGAGCTTTAAGGTCCCTTCCAACTCTAAAGACACTCTTGATCTACACAGATAGTGAAACCAAATCTGCCTGTCCTCTCTCTCCACAGAAGTCCAGGAAAGCATGAGGGGTTTTGTCCGAGAAAATCATATTACACAGGGATAACTCTTCACATGCACTGAACTTCACAGCTCCCATCAGTACAAAGGATATAATATTTTGAGTTTTTCCTGTTCAGTGACACGGAGTTAACAAATAAACCTGACTCCAGTTGTGACTCTAACAGCAAAAGCTTTTTTTCCAATGGCCAGAAAACACCTAGCCAAAAGTGAAAGCTAAATATCCTTCTGCTTTATATTAAACAGTCACAAAATGCTAATACAAGGGGCTAATTCCTTTCCCTGATAGTTTTGCATTGCTGTAACAGGTTTGACTTCAGTACAGAAAACTTGACTCATACCACCACCAACATGGACCAGAATTTGATACAACTGATGAAATAGGACAAGCGTAAAAAATTAAACGAGAGAAAACATTTCCTTTGATTTGATAACTGTGATCAGCTTGACACAGAGTTGGTTGTCTACATTTCTGGCAAACCTGAGGGTGGAAAATGTTGGTAAAGCAGGAAGATTTCCAAATTTTTGAAAATGTGGGAGTTCTATTCCAACACATTTCATTGATAATATAACCAGTAACAAGACAGTGCTTGAAAAACTATTTCCCACTTGGGTGTCACAGCTGATTACTCATTACACTATCTAATGAATCTCCTATCAAATAAGACCAAGGAATATGCATATTTTATACCATAACACCTCTAACTGAAACATTATTTGATTTTTAAATGTGTTTTGTATATGTATTTTCTCAATAGATGCAGAGATCCATTTTCAAGCCTGAAGCAAATCATAATTCCACATCCAGTGAATTCTGCAAACCAGCCCTTCTAAATACCACATAAACCTAAAAACATCATTATATTGTTGTCTTTTTCATATGATGTAATTGCATAAATTACCTAATAGCATGTTAAATATTATTAATTTGAACTTCTTTTAAATTATTACAATAGCCTTTCGTTCTCTTCTGTGCATTAATAAATGGGCTACCGGTTCCAATCTGAGTTTTCATTATTTCTGTTTGGATGTAGTTAAAAGGCCCAGAATGATGTGAATTGTAATATAAAATGTCAGGGATTTCTACCTTTCAAACACTGGGATATTGCCCAGGGAGGTGGTGGAGTCACCATCCCTGGAGGTGTTTCAGAGGTGTCTGGATCTGGAGGATCTGGTTTAGGGTTTAGTGGTTCCAGCAGTGACAGGTCCATGGTTGGACTCAATGACCTTTGAGGTCTCCTCCAACCTTGTTGTCTCCTCCAACCATGTTAGGCAGATGGAGGCCAAAGCAGATAACCTGCATAAAGGTAACAGCTCCACCTTTACGAGAAATATTTGTAATAATTATTTTATGTTTATGGAGACTCTTCTGAGGGGGAAGTGGAGAAGAGCAAAGACTCAACAGTAAAACTTCTGCCTTGAGGTAGTAACACCATGTCTGGAATGAATATATCAATTCATTTATCTCATTGCATAATGTTTCAGGAACAAGAAACTGACCAGTATTTGTTTCTGATCAATGACTACTGTATTATTAACTCAGATTTGTGTGATCATTTACAGCAATGGCTAACACATAAACTAATACCACTTAACAGTCAATTCATACCATGCCTGAAGCCTAATATGCAAATTCATTTTAAAAAATAGAGCATAGATGGCACAGGGAACATCCTACCAGCTGTAACTGAAACATGGATTTTCCTTAAAAAGGAATGCACAGCAAAATCAAGAGCAGTGTGACAAAAGGCCATTGCTTTTATACAAACCTCAATGAAATTTTAAAACAAATAATATCCTGATTGTTATGAAATAATAATCTGACTGGAGCTTTCTTTGAAACATGAGCATGACTAAATTATAAGAACAGCTTAAATAATACAAGAAATTATTAGCAAGAGGTAGTAGCATCATTGCACACAATTTTTCACCTTTTTACAAAAAAATACATGTTTTGAGGGTCCCAGGATGATATTCCCTGGGGGAAACCAGGGTGTGGGTCAAATAGGAACAGCTAATTTGGTAAAGACATATCTGTTCCAGGTACACTAAAATGCAGGTACAGTGCAAGGAATTATGGCAACTAGAATCAGGTTTAATATAAAGTCAGTAACCACAGAAACCATGAATTAAACCATCACAACACTTCCAACATGCTGCCAGTCTCTTTTATGTGAATATTCTTAGTATACTAATTTCAGGTGCAAAACTTTACGAGGATCACAAAGTCAACAATGATTATACAAGTTTTATCCCTGTTCTGCTGTGAATCATTTAGATTAAGAGATTTTGCTAATAACTTGGATAAATATTTAACACTTCAGATTTTCTCTTTAGACATTCTTCTAAAAATTTTCGAAAAATGAGAAGTAATACAGCAGCTTCTGCAGCTATAAACAGTGTTACTAAGATAAATATTCCAAAAATCTAACCTCTTTTATATTATTATTGGAGATAAATATTGGAAACTTAGAGAGAGAAAACTGAAGGACAGAATTACCAGCTCCTTCTCTCACTTGATTATGTATCTTTATTTATCTGTACTTTTAAAATAAAAGTCAGTAATCAAACACTTGATATAGGTTTATAGCAAAGGGTTTGCTAAAATCTCTCCCTCCACATTTATTGAGGATATTCTGCTTTAAAAGTGCTCATTGAGCAAAGGTTATGAGGAGAGCTAGGAGTGAGAGGATTTACTGAGGATATTCTGTTTTAAAGATGCTTCTTGAGTAAAGGTTATAAGTAGAACTAGGAAACTATAAAAAAGAGAGCTGAGCTTTTACTGAATGGATTACTTGGAATTAAATGTTATCACCCAGAATCTCCCACTGACTTCAGCTTTGACCAGCAATGGTTGAGAAACACATCCAACTTGTGATCAATCTGACAAAATACAAGGTTGATTGTGCAAAGTGCCAAAAATGGTACCATTCCCCAACTTCTACTGCTGCTGTAAATGTTTAAGAGCTTTAAAGATACTCCTATATTTTTGCTTTCATAAAAAGTTCTTGTCCTGCAGAGCTCTGGTTTGATGAAGGTCAATAAGCAAAGCATCCAATTCATCCCTATATACTTCTGTTCCAATGATCTGAGAAATTTCTTAGGAGGTTTTTTTTTTTTCTGTAGATATACTATTTCCCCTACATCCAGGTAAATATATCTCAAAAAGGCAATTGAATTTTTATGTCTTAAAAGACACAGCTGAAAGAGGAATACTGTTTTCAATCTTCACAACTAGACATAAACCTGTTTGCAAATGTTAAATTTTTATATACTTCACGATTTCTGCTTCGAAATGATGTATCTACTCACAAAAAGTGACAGAATTCTGTGCTGTAAAATATGAGTTTCAGTTTAATGAACTGTACTCTCTGTCTGCCATTTATACAACAGAGAGATGAAAAATCTGCACTGAAAATTATCATGTTCAAGTATGAAAGTAATACCTTAGACCGAAGTCAGGAGGTTAATTCCAACTGCCTTTGACTGTCTGAAAAAAGCAGAGTATTAAGGAAAAAAAGCCAGAAATATTAAGTACAACTAACAGAGCACCATACAATGCATCAGGAAGTCTTTCAACCATGAGATTTTTATTTTTTTCCGTATCTAATAGAATTTATTTATAATACCTAATTGATATGGACTTTTTCAATAATAATATCATTTCTATCTAAAAAAATTATGGCTATTGAGCCCATTTAGACCCCCAAATAGAAAATAAATAAAAATACAGGGCCAGTGTATAGCCTAGTAACAAAACCCAACCTTTAGTTGAGGAAAGCAGCCTGATACAGCTGCACAACTCTGTCTGTCCTCAATAAAAGCACCACAAGAGTCCCCAAATCTTTCTTCAGATTAAATCCCCAAAGTTTCTATTTAGCAAATTCACAGCTGTGGCTTCTATTTCCAGTTTGAATGCACTATTGCCTAATTCTCCCTTTTCGAGGTGTCTGTTTAGTTGTGCCTATCTCAAGAGACTACACACCAAGTAGTTTTGTGTTTCAGAGGACATCAACACTATAGAACCACCACCAACTACCAGAAGAAGAAGAGACATCAAATCAGATGTTTCCCATTCCCAAGCTGATGATGGAATTACTGCATCATAAAATAACTCCATGCTGTGAAAGAAAGGTGCAATAATGCATGTTGAGCTGTTCCAAGAAAAGAATGATTACAGGGCAGAGTATCCTAATCAGTACAACATCATATTAATTTTTATTAGCCCAAACCTAGTTCCTCTGTCTGTAGCTTGGGACTGAGGAGGATACTAAAAGATTTGTTGAAAGCTCCTGCAACATCAGGTCACATTTTAATAGTTTAATGGGCAACTACTGCATAATGTTTCCTAACCTCATATACTTCTCTTTGTAAACTTTATGCTGACCTTCGAAACTAAAGATGGATCAATACCATTTTATAAGACTGTAAAACTGTATGAAACACTAGGTCAATACTGTATTTTTATCATGCTTGTAATATAATGCAGTTCTGTATATCAAATAACCCTGAAAGGACCAGTGAAGGCTAGAAATGTTGTTTAAAGATAGTAATCCAGCCAAGCACTGGTCAACACAAAAGTCACAGAGTGCCTAAAAGTTTCATCAACCCAAAGACATCTGAGTGTCCAAAAACCCCCAAACCCCAAAGAGTTAAGCTAATGCAAACTTAAATTGTCCAGATGCAAGTGAATGTCAATTTGTGTGTATGTTTTAATCTTTCTCTCTAGTGCAACTCTGAATTTTCACATTAACACAGCAAGTACCTTAATTCCTGAGTATGTTTCACACAGCAGATATACCATAAATAATGTTTTCTCTGCTCTTGCGTCACGGTCTTTAGTTCACAGAACCTCATTGTACATTTTAACAAAACACACGTAAACATAAATGAACAGTGACAAATAAAAATGACTTGAAAAAATATAACAGGGAAGTAGAGGAAAAGAAAAATAGGAACATGAGATTATTTGCCTTACCTTGAAAGGAAAAATATAGAGAAACATGTAAGTAGGTGCAATTAGCATTTGTAATTATTTCTGAAAAATCTCTTATTTGTGCAAGCAGGAATAAAACCCTTTGGATAAGAACATCCATGTGACCTTTAGAGCAGTAAGACAACCACTGTGCAATTAGGCCAACTCGTATCACCTCCCATAATGAAAGATCTCTCCATCTTTCAGTTTCCTCGTGCCCATGATCCAAAAGCCTTTCAGTCCTGAATTCTTTCCAACACTGGTTTTATCACAAGGAGATAGAAACAGGGGAGACTGGTTGCCATATCTTGAATCAGAACCATTTTCCTCTGGTGGCCAAGGCATTCATCTTCCCCATTGTGAGCTGCTCCCCATCCTTTGAGCAATTAGCACACATCTAAGCTGGGCGGGTTGGAGGTATAATGCTCAGCTTCAAGGGCAAAATTGTTTTATTGCCCTCAGCATGAGCAATGTGTATACATGAATTATAGCCCTTGGAAGTGAAATCCCCACACACCCTATCTCTAAAGAGAAAAGGATTTCTTCTGTTCAAATAAAGCTGCAAAGGCAATCTCCAAAGAAGCATTCAGTGGGATCAATAGCTAGAAATTGAACAGAACAATGTCTCATGTTGCTTTATAGAATTTTCAAAAGATTTGAACCACACAAACCCAACTTTTCAAGTTCCACCACTGGGATTTATAGTCTTGTTTTCTAAGAGAAAAACAACAAAGAACAGATTCACATGCTAAAACTAAAGAAAAAAAAAGAAGTGGATGGTCAAATAATATCAAGGGTCTAACTTCAGTCCAGCAAAGGAAGGGCATTGCAAGTTAGGCTCAGCTGTTTAGGTTTCAGAGATGGAAAGAGATTTTTCTACACCTTTCTCTTAAAGCCCAAGTGCAACAACATGTGACCTGGGAGAGTTATTCAGCTCCTAAGGTGAGATGACAACAGAAGTTGAAAGAGCAATTTCACACATACCCAGGAGCCCACAGTGTCTTCCAGGTCTGATTTGGTTTTGCTGTAACCTGTCTGGTTATGCAAAGCATCATGCTGTTTTCCATAGCAAACCCAGATGTTCCAGAGAGTACAGAATTCCCACAACATAGATTGGTGCTGAAAACAGATTTTCAGAAGAAGAGGTAGGAATTTGTGGCTAGCAGACTTGGCTCCAACCACATACAGGATTATAGACCTGTCTAAAATTCTCCTGGATGTTTTCCTTTCATCTTCCTGAGTAATTTAAAGTCAACCAATTTCCTCCAAAAATCTCCAATCCTATATGTTACTGGATCCAAGTCAGTACAAGTATAGTAATCTTCTGAAAGAAAGGGATATGAAGTGTCAAATGTGCATCATTATCATGGGCAGTCTCAGAGAAGAGGAATGAGAAATTATATCTCTTTAAAAAAAATTAGGGATCATATTTTCACAACAGATTATAAAGATAAAAGAACTGCATATTCAACATTTTTAGTAATCCAAGAGAAAGTCATTCAAACAACAAGAACATCCACAGAACTACACATCATCTAGATCTGATACAGAATATCAGTCTCTGATACAAGAGGTTTACATACCAACCATGGCTGGGAGAATCTTCATTCTCACCGGGAAAGATGCATAGAAAGCAAATTATTTTGTTGCCAGTAACAATACAGGTTTAGGTTTTGTTTGGTTTCTTTTCCTCATAGAGTTTAACTTACATTATACTAGTAATCATTGCAAAGAAGCTCAGAAACACATAATTTCTTGGCATCTTTTTTTGTCTTGAATGTCTCAGGGGAGATTCTAGATTTATTTTTTTTAGAAGATGTGAACAAATAAGTCATCAGAAAACATGTCAAACTTGAAAGTTTCAGGGTCCAACTGTGGAAGTAAGTACAACCTACTCTTGTCTCTCATAATTAGGCCTATTGATTTATGTATTTTGTTTTACTCACATTTCATACGAGTATAAACAGATAAGAAAGTAGCAAAGGGAAATAAAAAGAAAGCAAATAAAGTGGTTTAGCATAAATAAAATACCTAGAAGAAATGGAATTCATTATTACGGTGTAATGTAGTGTAATCTAATCTATTTATTTCTAGCTTGTTTTACCTGCAGTTGTTACTCTTTAAATGTTTCCAAGACAGCACACTCTTCTCTCAGTTTGTCAAGAAAACCCCCTATATGTATGTAAAAGTCTCTTCTTGCCCTCTTGTCTTCACCCCCCCACCCCAGGACAGTGCAAGAGATTTTGGAGATCATCCCTCCTACTGCTGCACACTCTGGATAGATCCTATCAAAACACTACTTGTGACTGCCTCAACTGCAGGAAAGTCACTGGAAGACAGGGTCAGTGAAGGTAGGACTTGAGGCAGAAATTTTATTCTTTGAGCAGCCAGAAAAGCTGTATTCAAGGGGGAGAGGAGATAGGAGGGAAGATGCTCTGAGTGTTATAAAGGGTTTGTTATTGTCCTACCATCCATCTTCTTTTTCTGTCTACTTCTCTTAGTGCCTTCAAAGCCATAATACTGGGAAGCATCATTCCTCATACCTCCCCATTCCTTCATTTGTATCCTAGCTGCCCCTTGTCAAGAAGCACTTCAAGAAGGCTTCAAGATCTGCACTGTGACCCATCAAAAGTAATTCTGCTTCTTGATTGATGCACTACATATTATTTTGTTTAGAGGTGCTGTACTTCTGTTTCCATGAAGGCAACTAAGGATGATCTGTAATAAAAGACTCACATTATGTCTTGAAGGAGATGCCACCTGAAAGCAATAAGCCAAAACTCTTGCTGAACTTTCAGACTTCAGTGAGTGAATCCAACTGCCATTCAAGTATTTTACACTTGCCTATGGATGGGTTAGTAAAAAGTTAGCAAGACAATTTATTAAGTTCTAATTATTATTTGATAATGGAATTTATATGTAGAGAAAGTCAAGAAAAAGGTTCCAGAGTTTCTGCTGTAGAAAAGTCATAGAATCATGGTATGGTTTGGGTGGGAAGGGATCTTAAAGAAAATCTCATTCCCATGCCCTGCCATGGACAGGGACACCTTCCACCAGCCCAGGTTGCTCCAAGCCCTGACCAACCTGGCCCGAAAAGGGATGGAGCAGCCACAGCTAATCTGGCCAACCTGTGTCAGTGCCTCAGCACCTCACAGTCAAGAATTTATTCCTAATATCTAAGGTCTCCCTGGAGCCTTCTCTTCTCCAGGGCTGCCCTCACCATCTAACGAGTAATCAGACATCCCAGTTGGAGTTCATTCAGGGATAAGTATCAGACATTTTGATACTTAGGCCAACTTTAGTAAATATTTCTCAGAATAATAGATTTTTGTAACATATGCAGGGAAAAAACCTACAAAGTTATTCAGATGGTCATCAATATTTTGTTCTTAATACCCTATTAAAATCAAATGCCTCATACCACCTAACTTTTGACTTTTCCAAATATAACAGAATTATTTGGAAGCTGAATGACAGATAGCCAGAACTGAATTGACTTCTATAACCAGAGCTCTCCTCCCTTGGTACATATATATGAAAATGGAGTGCACTTATGAATGTCAAACTCTGCTTTCTTCCAGAAGTACATACTTTTTTCTGGAAGTAAAATCAATACAATAAATCAATACCTTTGCAAAGCACATAGCTGCAACAGCAAGGCATTACTGTCTTCAAGTTGCAGTGCAATGATTTGAAAATATTTCTCAACTTTCATTTTGGAACTAAAATACTAGGTTTCTACTGCTATATTTTTTAGACCTCTAAGGGTCTGTGTATGAAAAGCCTACTCCAGCACATCAGACTTCAGAGATCTGGTAATGCTGGAGTACAGTCACCAAAATAATAGCAAGAAACTGCTGTTTCCAATCCCCTCCAACAATTTCAATTCCCTCTTACCTTTTAGTCTGAAAATACAAACTGCACAGAATCTGTTATGCTGGAAGGGATCGCAATGGCTTATCTGGTCCACCCTCTCTTCTCAATCAGGGCCACCCTAGAGCTCATGGCCCAGAACTGTATCCAGATGGTTCTGGGACACCTCCAGTGAGGGAGAATCCACGACCTCTCTGGGCAATCTGTTCAGTGCTCAGGGACTGCACAGCAAAGAAGTTCTTCCTCCTATTCAGGTGGAAATTCCTGGGCATCACTTTTTGCCTGTTACCTCTTACTTTATTGATTTCCAGCACTGAGCAGAGTCTGATCATCCTCTTGACACCTCCTGTTCACGGACTTGAATCCATTACTGAAGTCCCTCTCAGTCATCTCTTCTGGAGGCTGAACAACCCCAACTCCCTCAGCCTTTCCTCATCCCTGAGGTGCTCCAGTCCCTTCAGCATCTTCCTTGCCCTCCCCTGGACCTGCTGCAGGAGCTCCATGTCCCTCTGGCCCTGAGGAGCCAGAACTGGACACAGCACTCCAGGTGTGACCTCCCCAGGGCTGAGCAGAGGGACAGGATCCCCTCCCTGACCTGCTGGCAATGCTCTTCCCAAAGCATCCCAGGATTCCTTTGGCCTTCTTAACCACAAGGGCACACTGTGACTCATGGACAGCCTGTTGTCCACCAGGACATTCATTCCTCAATTCCTAATTTAGATCTGAAAATTTGACTTTTCTCTCATTAACATCTCAGATTATTTGAACACAATCCCTCAGCAGCACACTCATTTCCTGATGACAGACTTTGAACATTTTTAGTTATTCCTGCATTAAGCTTCCAGGCACTACAGCTGTGTTGAGCACATATTTCCTCATTAAGACAGTGGTGATACAACTAACATTTAAACGTGTGAATATGTAATTCAGGAGTACAGGGATTAGTTATCTGGCTAAAAACTCATGAATACATATGAAAACAGTGATTACCTAAAAAGATACCTTGCAGGTTTCTAATGTAAATGTGTATGTTCACAAATTACTTGGAATGATAGGAAATAGAGCTTTTCCCCTTGAGATGTAAAGTTGCTGTTCCATAAATTGTGTCAGGACTGTATTTATTACCACTTTTTTTTTCTTTGAGGAGAGCCAATGATTCTCTATCAAAACTTGACAAACATTCATTAGAGTTGCATCTATTACAGCAGCAAAAGTGTATCTAATATTTCTACATGACATTTACATTCCAGGAGTTTACTGTGTCAAACGAAATCTCTGTTTTAACAAAGCAGGGAAACAAATTCCCAAAGTCTACCAAACCATTTAACATGTACAGAGCAGTTTCCATAGCTTACTACTGCTTATACAATTAAAATTTAATTCAAAAAATATGGATGTCTGTAATCACAAGCATAAACGATTATTAGATTACAGGTTATGAGCGGATTTTGACTGGGAAACATGAGATATAACTAAATGATGGAGCCCACATTACAATGGTGTTACAAGAAATAAGACAGTTGAATTTAAGGTGAACCAAACTAAAGAATCAGCAATATCCAGAATGGTTAGTTGTCATTTTGAGAGTTAAATAAGGAGAACAGGTGGTGTAATAATCCCAAAGTAAAACAAGGAAGCAGTCAGAGGTCCAGGTAATTCCATGGTGTTTCCTGTGAGGAACAAGCCTATGGAGAAGGAAGTAAGCTCCTATCTATAAGGACACGTGCAGAACCAACTAATCAGTTCTGAGAGCCTGAGAACCAGGAGCCATGACCAAATGGATGATTAGGAACCTGGTTTTGGTGACTGGGAACATGCGATCACCTCACTACTGCTCTATCTGTTCACCTGTGATTTTATGGTAAGTGACCAAGTAAGTGCATGAGCTCATAGATAGCATAAGGCAAAGATGAATAAAAGCACCACTGCCAAACTACAACCTCATAATAGCATTGTTGCCCTAAATGGATCACAAATGTATTAAAATGATCAATATTCATTTATTTTGTGCTCTTCACTACAAACCTGACAGCAATTTTGATTGTCCAAATGTGGCAACACCAGGTAAGAAAAAGGGACATACATAACATTTCTACTCTCGCAGCAATGCAACAGAATATCTGAGGTTGGTAGAACAGTCTACCCCTTAAATTACATCTAAATTACCTCTTTCCAAATATCTGACAGGAATATACCTTTGAAGTGTTTTTGCAGGCAACCTTTCAACAACAATTTGAGGCACAATTACAGTTGAATGAAATTCTCTCACTGTTTTAAGTGAAAAGAAGAAATTGGACAGTAAGTTGCTGCTCAGAACTCTCAGCCAATGTCTTCTGTGAGGATACACGGGATTACATGTACATTTATTTCCCCTAGAGTCTCTGTTTTATTTGTGACAGCAACCAAAATACGTATGCAAAGGATTAAAAGTGCTTTTCAAGGTTACTGCAGACATTGGAGCTTGTCAGAAGATGGTGCTGTTAGGCTGTTTTCATCTAAGAAAGTTACTTTTAATTTCAAAAAGAAATTTAATCTACGTGGAAATCCCAAATTGTTGATGGGTTTAAAACATGAACATTTTAAATAAATAATTAATCTTGCATGTGTTAAGGCAGAGCTTTGACCTTGAACTACTTTGCTAAGGGTGTACTGACTTCCTGAAACTTGGCTCCATAACACAGGCCTGAGTTTTGCTTATGACAAATTAAATAAAACTCAGGTGCAGAATTATTCTAACTAACATGGGATAATGTGCATAAATTCATACATTATAATTTTTTCCCAACTATTGGATATTTTATAGGCATATTTGTTAATAATTTCATATTAGCAGTGAACTGGATGCATGGGCTGCAAGGCCAAGGTCATGGAGTTCCATGAAACACACCAAGAGCTGAGCAATGTAGAGAGAACACTGAGGGAAAGCAACTAGGGAAAATTTCAAGTACCACATTAATAAGAACATTCAAAATTGCTCTTTATATAGGAAAGCTACATTTGGGTCTCTTATGTTGAAAAGATAATCTTACTGTATCTGCAGTATCATTATTCCAAAGTATCATTATCTCCAACCATTTCCCTTCACTATTTGCCTGATATTTAAGGATAACTATTTGCCTGATACTTAAGGATAACTATTTGTTATAGCAGATGCCAATAAAGAAAGGGGAAACTTGATCAACTACTGCAGGAAGGATATTTATAGTTTTTTCTTCTAACCAAACACTTGAAACACATTTTCAATTTCCTTGCTGAATTAAAGCCCTGTCTTTAAGAGCAGATCTGAGGGAAGATCTGTTTAAGAGACTCTTGCCTTGGAGAGTGGGAAGTGGGCACTTGGGGAAGGAAGCATAAGAACAAAGCAAATAGAGTCTGTTTCTTTCCATGGCTCCCTGCAGCCTGCAGTTTACAGGCTAATCTGAACACTTGACTCACTTGTTCTCTTGGCTCAGCTGCTTGGAAAGCTCTTCAGTATTGGAAAAGGAATAAAATGACAATGAAGACTTACAGAACTAAGCACTGTCTTCTTTCCTTCCTGTTAGCATGAGAAACTTTGAAAAATCAGATTTAAGATGCTACAAGCCAGAAGGTAGAGGTGTGCTATCTTAAGATGATGTCTTTCTAAAAATTGTGGTTTGTTCTTTATCATTCTCATGAGCTGATCTCTCTGCAACCTGATCTTATTAACAAAGTGAAAAAAGAGAAGAATGCGTAACATAGACCCATGTTAGCACTTCCCTGTAGGTCGTTCTGTGAACATCTGATGCCTTGAAACACTTTCCATCACCTCACCAGCAAGGCCTTTACTTTTGAAAAAGCAAGCACAGGGAGGCCAGCGAGTCCACAGTGAGAAGACCAGAGCAAGAACAGTATGAAGAACCAAAGCATGTGGCATCTGCACTTCCAGCAGCACAAGAGTTGTGACATGACAAAGGAAGAACAACACTCAGGTGCTTTACCCAAAAACTTTGTTCTCGATATCACTGTTTTTCTCTTTAGAGAACCTCCACTCTCACTCTGTCCTTCCCTCAATAAAATGACATTTGCCACAGTGATTTCTTTCACTTGCCCATTTAGATTCTAAACTATTTAAACTGCAGAAGCTCCTGGTCACTCACCTGCAGAGTGCCTGGGAAGATGGCACTGACCTTGGCTGCTCCTTAGGCACTGCTGTGAAGAGTACAATTAATAACATCTTCTCCAGGGCTTTTCTTCACTTGGAAATCACACCAAGTTAAATCACAACCTTGAGAAGTCACTTAGTGGTGTTTTCTAATTGAATGTAATTGTCAAGTGAAACCAAATCCTAGGAGATATTGCCACATTAACACAGCACCTCCAACTGCTTAGTCACTCTGACAAAGTGTTGATCTCCCTTCCCATGGTATTACAAGCCATGAGATATAACAGTGTAACAGCTAGAACAGCAGGATATTATTTCTGCTTCTGTCATTTGTTCATCACATATTATTGAGGAAAATAATGTGTGTTCTCCTAAGCTTCTTCACTTGTTTTACAAGAAATAATAACTGTGACCACGCAGGGGAACTGAAGGACACAATTCAAACTTTGAAAACATGCTGAGATAAGAGATGCTAAAGAAGCTCAAGTGTTTATTACAAGAATTTGAGCAAACACCATTTTTCAGAACTACAGAAGTTCCTTACTTGGCTCACAGTTGGGAAAAAGCTAGAAAACTATAAAGTTAATTTAGATAGACACAACACTACGCATATTCTTTTGCTGAAACACTTTTCTCAAGAAGTTACCAACCTAATCAGCCTCATCAAGTTGATAACCAATCCTCTTGTTAGAAACTGCAGTGATAGAGCAAACACCATTTTTCAGAACTACAGAAGTTCCTTACTTGGCTCACAGTTGGGAAAAAGCTAGAAAACTATAAAGTTAATTTAGATAGACACAACACTACGCATATTCTTTTGCTGAAACACTTTTCTCAAGAAGTTACCAACCTAATCAGCCTCATCAAGTTGATAACCAATCCTCTTGTTAGAAACTGCAGTGATAGCATAGCACGTAACAGGGATAAATTGAAAGAGGGGAAATTTAGATTATATTCTAATAGGACTTAGAGATTTTTAATGGTGTCAGCTCTATTCTGAAGAGTAACTTTAGAGGCATGCCCTTTTTGTATTAACAGATATAAATGGCAATATCCAAAAGAATGTAAAAATATCCCATTTTGCAGTCTTTGCACTCTGCCTGCTGTGCAACCCATGTTCTTGACCTACTGAAAGCTAATGACAGAGTTAGGACTTAATACTCCAGCAGTCATGCAGGTGATCTGCCAGACTGAAAGGATATTTCATATTAAATTAGAAAGGGGGGAGGGAAATAAAAAGCTGATAACACATACAGCTTGTTATATTAACTTTGGCCAAATCCAAAACTGAAAGAGAACTAAGACTAAAACCAGTGGCCCAGAGCACAGGGAATTTAAGTAACTCAGAAGAAGCTAAGGCTCTGTGCACTTAATGAAAAAGTCACTGACCTTGAAGAGTGATCCAAGGGACCTAATTTAGAACCACTGGAAAAACAGAGAGGTTATGAGGCAAATAATTTATTTCTTCCATAACATGACTTTTGAATGATGATGCGGCTGAATGGAGCAACTTGTATTATGGTATGGCATGGCATAGACACACACCCCTAAAAACATAAGGAAAGAAAAGAAAAAGACAGAAAGATGAAATAATCCTTCATTCTATGGCTTTTGTCACTTGAAACAACTCAAATTTGCATTTAAGGTAAAACCAAAAGTCTTTCTCCCATCCCACAAAGTGGATGAGATCTGTTGTGTAAGTATATCCTGTATGTACTTTTAACAAGACAGATGAACAGACTGACAGAAATACATTTAATATACAAGTGAAAAGTATATATATCCCTTGTCAGTTTCATTATGTTAGATTTCTAAATATCAAACTCTGTATACCTTAATTAGAGATCTAGAACAATTTGCTTTCACTTGTTGCAGCAAGAGGATTTATTCATTTAGCTTAAAGCACCCTGCGTTTGAGCACACATGTGATTTTACATAGATTGGCTCTGTGTCATGAAAATCCAGTGCAATAATTCAGTTTATCACATTATGAAGATAACGCCATCTGCCATTAATGATGAAAAATTATGCTTATATATAAACAAGCTTTCTCTTGCTTATTTCCTTTCTTCTAAGCATTTGGATATCCTGGAACAGCAGAGAATTAAGCTCAGAGATGTAAACCAAGAATTACACTTTCCTTTGTGCAATTTCTTTGTTCTCTAATGACCACTGACAGCAAAGTTGGAGGCAGGATGGGTCCCTTTCCCCTTGCCTTGCTGATGGCTGTTCATGCCAGAAAAATTGCCAAAAAAGTCTAGATGACAAACAAAACTGAATATTATAACCTTCACCCTTTTTTTGTCCTAATTTTGATCAGTGGCTGACATATATGCTAAGTACAAAATGAGCAGATATAGCACGGGGAAAACAATGTGATTAATTTTTTTATAGACTTTACTGCATGTTACTCTCTCCATTCATTTCTCCAGCTCGCCAAGTTGTTAAAAAAAACCCCACACAGCCAAGCATCTTCCAATAGTGTTTGGGCCACTGGGGGGTATATGACAGTTCTGATGAAAATTAATTGAAGTTGAAGCTATTAACACACGTTTGGATTGACTTTTCTTATCTTAGACCACAGCTACTTGAGCACGTTAATTACATGGTTGATCTTTCCGAGTACAGGAGGGAAAAAGAGTTGTTCATTCAACACTCTATACCTTGTACACTGTCCATTCAAGAATGTATCAGTGAATGTTAATTAGCATGAAAGGGAAAGCCAACTCTGCTCCAGAGAGGTCACATTTTCAAATGCAAGTCCATAGTCAAGCAAAAGAAAAGATTTCAGCAATCCGAAGGCAACTAAACGCAAGAGTGACAGAGATTAGCTAACGTAACAATTAATAACTGCATTACACAGCAACCACAATAAATCCCTCTATAAAATAGAGAACCAATTACAAGCCACACAAATCATTAGCAGACCATTTAGATTTATGAGGGAAAACTGCATCTCAATAGGAAAAAGCAAGCAAAGTGCCAAACAACCTACAAAGCACATTCCCAAACGTTCTTGAGAGAGTTTGGGAACACTGACTTTGAAGGAAACAAACACAAATCTTGGAGCTTGTGGCAGATGTCATCCCTTGGAATGCCTGTTGTTTATGTGTGACCAACTGGCTTGAACGTTGTTTCATGTTTCATGACTATGTGGTAGAAATATATAAAGGGATGAACTCACCTTGAGGAAGAAAACAAACACAGGTCTCATAAAACAAGGTATCACTGCAGAAATAAGATAGAATAATAATGATAAAGGCCTTAAGTATTAAAATATCACAGAAGAGTTTGTATTTTTTTAACTATAATATATTCAACATATATACTAGTCTACATATAATGCATATTATGGACTATATATGTATTGTATATTGCATATAGATATATATCTATATAGTATAGATATCATAGAACCATAGAAGTAAGGAGTTGGAATGGACCTTAGATCATCCACTCCCAACCCCCTGCCCTGGGCAGGGGCACCTCCTCACTAGATCAGGTTGCTCAAGGCTCATCCAGCCTGGCCTTGAACACTGCCAGGATTGGGGCAGCCACCACGTCCCTGGGCAACCTGGGACAGTGTCTCACTAATCTTAAAGTAAAAACCTTTTTTCTCACATCCAACCTAGACTTTCCCTCCCTCAATTTGAATCCATTTCCCCTTGTCCTATCACTGCAGTTCCCAACACAGAGTCCTTCTCTGGTTCCTTGTAGGCCCTTCAGATATTGAAAAGTTGCTCTGAGGTCTCCACACAGTCTTCTCTTCTCCAGGCTGAACAGCCCCAACTCCCTCAGCCTGTCCTTACAGGGGAGATGCTCCAGTCCTCTTAGTAACTTTGTGGCCTTCTCTGGACTTGTTCCAACAGTTCCATGTCCTTCTTATGTTGAGAACACCAGAACTGTGTGCAGTATTCCAGGTGGGTCTCACGAGAGAGAAGAATCACCTCTTTTGACCTGCTGCCCTGCCCACATCTCCAACCCTTAAATTCTATGATGCTATGAATCTGGCCTTTAACTGCTCCTACCTGCCAAAAATGCCATTCCTTTTAATTCATTTCTGGATCGCTGTGTACTCCCAAATATATTTTTCCTTCCTTAGAAAAATATCTCACAGTACTAAGGAGACCTTTCCACACATCCTGCAAAGTTAATTGAAGCAAGGTAAGTACTAAAGTTAATTGAAGCAAAGAAAGCTCAGCACCAAGGTGAAGTCATCTTCACTTAGGGTTCATATTTAGTAGGCATTCAACCTAACAACACTACTAAAGGGAATAAAATTTGGTGTGTCAGGTTTAATGATACAGAAAGTAGAGAGATAGTATTAAAATGCAGCACAGGTGCATAGTCTGAGGGAGTTTATGAGCCTTAGGGTTTATTACTCATATTCACCTATAGGATCAGATACTGTATATTATAATGCGATATTCAGGTGGTCAGAGCAAGGTTGTGACTCCCTGTGTAAACCTCGCAATGGGAAAGGATTTAGTCTCCACATTGTTTTGTACTTTTAAAACTTTTATGAAACACAACCTTTTATATTGAATGAAACCTAAAAAAACCCCCAAAACCCTTAAGCTCATGAGTTTACAAGCTGATTTGGCTTTTTTCTTATAATTCTTTACTTTTGTCTGAAAATCTAAATCTGACAATCAAGTCACTCTTCAAGCCTTGCCTAAACCATAGACTTGTTGGTTTTCTGTTCCCATTCTTACTCAAATAATTCTCTTTCCTCTCTGCTTCAGCTGTGACACATCTTATCTTTCCCCTCTCCATATCACAAATTAAGCTTTATTAATAGGTTTGATTTATATAGATCCTTCCCCCTCTTTTTTTGTAAACCAAATGTCTGCACTTCTTCAGGCTTAAAATACAGCATTTAATTAAGGAATAATTAATGTGGGCCATCTTGAAATTTCTGTGTTTTCAGAGTCTATTAAAAGCCCTTAACTTATTCTACTTTTAATATCTTTAGATATTTCATTAAATAGTAAAGAAAGAAATGTCTGTTCTCATATACTGAAATGATTGACTGCAGATTACCAAAAGCAAAGAATGCCAAATTTCATCTTCATTACATTACAGCATTGAGGGCTCTGCATTTTCTCCGTAACAATGAGATAAATCCACTTGCCACTACAATTTTTGGTGTTTTGCACCCGAGAAAATAACATAAAGGACAGACTCAGCATCTCAGTGTAAGAAATGACTTAATAAATACATCATAGTACACAAACCAGATTAACTGTCATGGATTAACAAGCAAAATCTGAATAACAAATCATGAGAAACCAAACTGGAGGAGACAGGATTTTAACTGTTCCTAATAGGGCAAAATTATTCAGCATATATGTAAGTGAAAATACACTGTGATTGATATCTGCACTACTCTCACTTTGCATTTCACCTTTGAAAGAATGAAGCATTTTGCTATTCCATTAAAACCTAACTGCTCTTTAAAATTATTAGAAGTCTGTATTGTGATTGTCAATTATTTACTACGAATTTATATTCTCTGCAAGTTCAAGATTGTTGTGGATCAATGTGGTCTCAGAACTTGGATTTGTGATCAAGAGAAGTTGTGTATAACTAATATCTGATATATACTGAATCAAAAGTGAAAAAGCACTGACTAATTAATCATTAACTAATAAGTATTCAGTGATTATTAAAACACCAGTTTTCAAATTGCAGCAAAGAAACAGCGGAGGAACAGCTTGGTAAAATCTAAATACTCAAGTGTGAGACAGTTTTCCTCCTTTTCATACATGCCCTACTTTTAGGAAGAAGCAGTAAACTTCAATATATTCAAAACACCCTAACTTCCATCTCTGTTTTCCTGTTATCTCCATAACTTCTCACTTGTGTGATCCAAACCCATGATACAGCTGCACAGAGCAACATTGACCCATCATGTCTATTCCTCATTATTACAGCATTTTTCTCTAGTTCTGAATACAATCACTGAACTTTATTCCCTTCACAGGTGAAGTGGGTTTACTTTATAGTAAAATACAGCACCTTGCTTTTAACTGTTATTTTTTATGATGAAAATTGGCTTTATTAAAAAAAAACCAACCCACAACGGAAGCCCCTAAGGTTGCTGATATGAAATAAAAGTAGTTTCTCTGAAACAATGCAAAAATTAGTTACTGAATTTCTGACATTTCTGTCTAGAAACCAACTTCACTAGCCTGGCAGGGATATGGTGGTTGAGACATCAAGGAACAGCAGGGAGAAACAAACAAACTCCCCCAAAAATAAAAAGAAATAAAACAACATCGACTGAATTGTGTGAAAAAATAATGTGAAGACATGGGGAATGACAGAGAAGGTTGATTTAGCTGTATGTGTGCTGAACATTAGGGATACTAAGACATCACATCTTCCTCTGGGACAATTCTGTACCAATCTGCCATGAAACAAAACTTCATCCATCACCTGATCACCCAAATGAGTGACAATCACCCAGCAGCCAGGCCTGGGGCACAGGAATGGAGATCTGAGTGTTACAAAAAACTGCCTGATACCAGGCAAAGGGTAGCAACTGTCAAGGGTTTTTTTGGTTGTGGGGCTGTTTATAAAGTAAAAGAAGTAATAACAAAAGATTTTTTTTCTCTTCAGTCAGCTCTGCACTAGGCAGAGTCTGTCTGTCTTGTCATAAGTTCTTTTCTGGCCTTGGCCAAAAGAGAAAGAAAACTGGAAAAGTAAATTGGCAGTGAGCTGGGAGAATTATTGATAACATGAACACAGCCCAGTATGTTTCCATCATTCTATGCATCCTTACATATGAATAATTACTATTCTCACAGAATCACAGAATAGTTAGGGTCGGAAGGGACCTCTGGAGATCATCTAGCCCAACCCTGCCAAGGCAGGGAGACTTAGAGCAGTGACACAGGAATGTGTCCAGGTGGGTCTGGAATGTCTCCAGAGAGGGAGACTCCACACCTGCCCTGGGCACCTGTTCCGGTGCTCTGTCACCTCCAGGGAAAGAAATATTTTCTCATGTTGAGGTGGAACTGCTTGTGGGTTTTTTTTATGGCCATTGCTCCTTGTCCTGTTGCTGGGCACCACTGAAAAGAGTCTGGCACTGTTCTCTTGACAACCCTTGGAGATATATGTATGCCCCTCTCAGTCCTCTCTAGGCTAGACAGGCCCAGGTCCTGCATTCTCTCCTCACAGAGAGATGCTCCATAAGAGAGATTTTCTTGTAATACACCTAATAAGAGGGAGAACAAAGAATGACAGACTCTTCCGTGTTTCATTATCATACCACGTGTTTTACCTTAGCCACTGACAAATTCACTTTATGAAGAACAAGTCCTGGCACTAGTATTTTTTTCTTTATAATTACTGAGGTAATGAATGACACAGCATAGTTCTTAATCAGCATGATCCGTGGGAAGCAAACTCCAGAATCCTTGTGAGCACAGCAGATTCAAATTGTGCTTTCCCAAGCATCTTTTCTTACAAGGGAATGGTTACCTGTGAGCATCAGGATGCAAAAGCTCTGGCCAGTGTTGTTTAGTGTTTCATTACATTGGGGCTGACTGCACCAGATGCAGACAGAAGTCTTTCTTCCCTTAACAAGCATTCCCTGGGAGCATCTGTCAGAACAGGAAAACAAGTGGTTATTCACTAAGATTTATAGTTAGTAGTCACATAACAGCCAACAGGAAATAATCACTTATGCAGCACAACAGCTGAGTGTGGAATTTTAAGAGGGGCTGAGCCATTGACCAATAGTAATATCTGAACTAACACTGCTTAGGAAAAGATTAATTTAGTCTCATGCAGCAGGGCAGAATTCAGCCCTACAGGCAACAGGAACGCTTGTTATCTTACATCCAGCACTGCAGATTGGACTTAAGGGTATTATGGGATATTTCTGGGGAGGTTTTTTCCTCTGAAGCATAGAGTATTAGCCACTGCCAGAGGCAGAATATCAACATTTATCTGCACCTATTTGCTTCGTAATGAAGGGCTAATTCAATTTTGCAACAATAGGGGAGTCTAGCAAGGAGTTGGGGATGAAGCAGAGAGCAGAGGACTGAGGGCTGATGGGTGTTACTCCAACAAAAGCTCTAGCCTGGCTCCCTTAGCAGGATTAGAGCTTTGACACTTAGCAATGCATTAGCCTTGGCAGACTTTGAATGATGCCTTATATATTTATTAAAACATGCATTTCAACTTCTGGACTCCCTTTCACAGGGCTAAGGTAAACTGACTTAGCCCCAGTGTAGGATATGAAAACATTGTTTGCTATTTCCACAATACCCTCATGGCTTGTGATTTTTCTGTTTGAATCTCAACATGTGACTAGTTCAGATAAGCAAAATTTCCTCCCTCTTTGGGGTGATAACAGTGTTCCACAGCCCTTAAAGTTAAGCTACAAAACACTTTACTTCCCAGGCTAATACAGGACTGCTGCAAGATTTCATTATTTCAAAATGATGAAACTTGACTAAGAGGACAAGTTTCAGCTACTGAAATAAATTAAGCTTCATCTAAACCCTAGTGAATTTATGAAAAAGCAAGCTGTATGTGACACATTTCCTACTTGAAAATGAAAACCAAGTATATTACAATTGAAAAATAGGAACTCTTATTAAGAAACGAAACCTTCCAACTTGTATGCTAACTTTGGGAACAAGTTCATACTTTCCTTCATTCTCTATCACCCCAAGGCTGTGCCCTGATATTACACTTCTCAGAAGCAATAAATATAAAAGATTGCACTTGCAATGAAGCTGAATGTGAAAGTGGAATGAATTGGAATTTGCTTTAATAACATCTATTTAATATTTGATAAGATTTTAGGTAGCACTAAATGATACCAAAATTGCAATTTTGCATTCTTGCATTTTGATTTTATATCAAATAGCCTCAACTTTCATTTAGTTCAAAACTTTACAACAGAAACACTGTCTGCATTCCTCAATGTTATGAAACCATTAATCAATTTAAAATCTGTGTGCAGCTTTGTACACATAATTAGTAAGAAGAGAAGACCTCTGAACTAAGAGATCTGAATTTTTAGAGTAGATTTTTTAAGAACTGTTGCTCCGTGCTTCAGAATCAAGTTCTCCAATAATGCCATCGGTTTCTACTTTCAATTCAACAGTCCCTCTTGAAAATCAGAGCAAAAACAATGCAAAAAACATCAGAAGTTACTCTACTTTAAAAAGGAGGAAGAAAGTATTTCTCCAACACGAATTTTGCTGGATTATTTAGCCATTGTGGATCTCCACTTATCTCTCTCAATTTGATTTACTAGGCCATGTCCATTTCCACACTGTACTGGACACTGCTATAGAGTACACTGCTCTGGAGATCTTCCTAGGTGCTTTTATTGGCTATAATCAAACCCCAAATCTATGTTTCATCATGACATTCTGTGCACTGTGAAGAACAAAAATACAAATCTAAGCATTGTTTTGAGTAAGGATCTCCACCTATTTCCACAATCCTTTGTATATTTGGCTTCCATAAGGAAGTTTCTGTTATTAGATTCAACTGCTTAATAAACTCCTTCTCTTACTGATACAGGTACAGTTTTTAGATACTCAGTAAGGTCTGAACAGCATGAATGATTTTGGCAAATGGGGGTGAAAAGAAATGGGGAGAAAAAATGAAAACCTATTTCTAAGGAACATGTAGAGTTACCTTTTAAATTGTTCCATTTTCTTTTTCCCAGGATTCCACTACAGAAAATTCTGCAAATATAAAAAGACCTGCCTGCATTTTTTAAAAGATTCTTCTGCATTATCCTTAATATCGGCAATAAATTTCATTCCCTTCCACTCAGAAATTGCTGTTCAGAAAGAATTCACTTGTAACATGATTTTATTCGATTCAAAGTGATTTTTTTTTAATGAGGACTTTTTAAGGTTGTTTTGGATAAGGCATATAAAAATAGTCTTTCCACAGTTAAGTAAAATAGTTAATTTTTTTTTGTTTTTCTAATATAATCTTGAAAATAAGGGAAAAAAAGAATTTATTAATAATTAAAGGATGACCACTTAGACCAAGGAACTCAATTGACTGGTGTGAGATGAATAAACCAAGGAGAGAAAACAAAGCATGTGGACACTGAATTGAAATAATCATTGAAATAAATTGATCAAGGTTGTTCCTCCATATTACTCAATAATTTTACTAATTTGTATTAATAGATGTTGATGCACATATACACAATGAATCACTCTATGTTCTGTGGTTTGGAGTTTAATGCTGATCGTTATTGAATGTTTTGGGCCTCAGTACCTCCCTTAGATTACTACTGCCCATTACAAATTGACTTCCAACTGTGCTACTACATGGAGGAAGGACAGATACATGTTCACTAGCTTGGTTTGGTCAATACCACTGACAAGGCTGAAGTGCCTACACAGAACTTTGGAAAGAGTACAGAGGGGAAAGTGTCTCTGAAATATGTCACAGATCTTGATAGAAATTGTCTAATCTAATAAATGCCACCCAAGTATTGAATACTTTTCTCAACATTTTGGAACGATATCAGTGTATAAAAATAGAGAACTGTAGATCAGTTTTAAAGACTGTGGAAAATAAACAATCACATCTAGAATGCAAATCAAATGAAGAATTAAAACTTCTTTGGATACATTGAAAAAGTGATACAACACTCTTCAAACAATATAAAAAGATCTTATTAAATATCTAAATCTGGAAGGTTATATTGTTTTAGGATTGAAATTAGAATTCCATACAAACAGAGCAACCTAAAACTGCTTTAGAGAAAATGAGTTTTCAGTTGAAGCCTCATTTACTCAAGTACTGTAAATACTTGAGGACTTTTAAAAATGGAGAATTTCCAAGGCCAGGATCTCAGACTTTACACATCCAGACCCCTCAAATAAAGTCAATGGACAGAGATCATAGTATTCTGTTTTCAATTCTGAAAACCTAAGGTAAACCTGGTAATTTTTCTTTAGATAATATTAAATCTGTCTATGTAATTGTGCCAAAATGAATATGGAAATTCCAAGCCACAACACATACACTGGATGCCTTTGCAAATTACAGAAAAATGCACATGATTTGAGAAGGATTTACTTGTTTGCATGACAAAAAAAATTTAATATGTATATGGCATATGTATGAGATCTTAATAACATATATGTGCAATGATATGAAATGTATGGCAAAGTGTAGACAGCAAACCAAACCAACTTTCCAAATTCTGATTCTCCTTCTCTTCTTCATTTTCAACATTCATCATTTTGATTTTTTTTTCTATAAATCACTGGTTTATTTTAAGTGTTCTGTTTCTTCCTTGGAATCTCTCTGTTTTTAAGCACCTGCATGCAAAAGAGAGTCTGACAGTGAGAGTCTGGCAGTGCCTGCACAAAGGCCCTTCAGGAGAGAATATCATGATGCTGAATATATGTTTTGTATCTTTGCACATTAATGGGTGTTCTAAAAGTTATCTGGATTAAGCACCATCAAAGTTAACAGCCTCTTTTTATAAGACTTTATCTTTTTCATTTTAAGATGTTATTAGAATAATAAACTTGGTGCCTGGTGGGCTGAGAGCAGGCTGCCATTTACCATACTTAATGACCATCTGGAGATTTTTTTTATTCAAGGTTTTATTTTGTATTTTCTCTTAAGCACTTCTTACTTTTTTTAGAAAAAGGAAAAATCTCATTTTTCCTCTCCAGTTTGGAAACACTACGAGGTACTAAACACAAAGGCCTGGACTCCAGTTCTATATCACTTTTTATCTCTTGTCCTTTGGTTATTATCAATCTGCTGTAACAACCATAACCCAGAAAACCATTGGCTGCCTATGCCAGAGAAAAGCAGTGGAGAGTAGATGGATGCCTGGAGGTGAAGTGTCCTGGTTCCACACTGGCAGAAGAGTGTCCAGTGCCATTTTCTACCCCTTTACTAACTACAGTAAACTCTTTGTGTGTTCTCATAGTAAAACACTGAGAGAAACTAGCAATATTTGCAAATTCAAGAAGGATGAAAACAGAACTTACCTGAATGTGGAGAGTCCTTTCACCCTGGCAGGCTGCACATTCTGGTGTCCCTCCTGTGGAGCAAGAACCTGCACGGGGCTTCCTTGGGGACATTGCTTCACCAAAGCTCAGTTCATGCTCCTTCTCATCCAAGGTAACTAACAACCTCAGGGTGGGCACACCAAGCATCACCAAGCATCACCTATCTTCTTAACCAGTAGATAAAATTCTTTTTGTTATTTACATGGGGGATTTGTGTGTTTCAGACTCTTTCTGGCTATGAAACATAAAGAAGTTCTCAGATATCACCAACTTTGATCCTCTCTGTTAACAGCTTGTCTGCACTGCAAGAATTAGCTGTTAATAATGTGATTATTTTCTTCTGAAGACAAACACAGGTGGAGAGGAAGGACAACATGGTCATCACATTGCATGTGTACTGGGTGACTGGCATCAGCTTCAGAAAACTGCTTTGTTCCTTGCTGGCTGGTTGCAATATAGTATTTAGTACTTAAAAAAAAAATCATCAGGTATGTTACTTGCAAATCCATGTTAAGTTTGTGCTATGCGAAAAAATTCTTAGTTCCCTGTACATGCCTGACATACAATATAAAACTTAACAAGTTTGGCAAACTCTCTCCTAGACATATATCTCAGCATTTTGATTGCTGTTTATCTGGTTATCTTTTATTGTATTTTGTGGGCCATTAGGAAAACAGGCATCATTCTGAGAACACATGCCAAGGTGTAATGTATACCTGTGCATATTAACGGGTGGAATTGCAGCACCATTTATATATTGACATATGGCGTTTTAGGTAAGCAATAGAAACACCTTGGAAGGAATGATGGGGGGAATAAAACAGAACATATTCAAAGTAATTTGGGGCTAAAGTGACATGTAAATGACAGAGTAGAATATCCTAAACAATTTCCCAGGAATCTGAACAACAGCAATTGACAACCCACCACCACGTGAATAAAAGATTTAGTGCATTTGTGCAATTGCTTGTGCAGGGAAGAATGGAATTTTCTTCTGGAAGAGCCAAAGCATTTCCAAGTTATTCTTGGCAATATGATGAAGTTAGCTCAACCACGTAAAGGGTGTTCCTACACTCAACTGTCATATCCTTGCACCACCTTTGCTTCCATGAATAAATCTATTCAAGTTGCCAATTAAATTATTTATAGAGTCCATTGTTATTGTTTATTATCTACAGAAACACATTGTAGTTCACCTTTCAAGTCTGAAATGCAAGGAGAGATGACTCAGGTTGTTCAATACGAATGAAAGAATTGTTTGGGATGGTTCACAGATGGAACTTCTCTGTTCATGCTGAGAAGGACAACAGTACCTCAGCTCTTCTGGAGACATTGAAATCTTACCTAATGCTGATTTAACATTATCTATTGCTTTCATGTAAATATTTGAATAATAGCACAGTTTACAAACTGAAAAGAAAGAATCCAAATCTATTTTATTACCATTATTATTATTATGTGTGCTTTTAATCTCTCCTCCTGAAGTTGTGCCTTCTGCACTGCGTTTACTAGAATTCAGAGTGGATCTCCAAACCTTATTCCTAGCTGTGCTGGCCACAGTTCCTGCAGCATCTGAGCATTTTTGTCTCCACATGTTGTCCTTTGGAGGGACATCTCAGGAAAGTAATTCTCTGGTAAAACAGGTAACTGTGCCTCCTAGTTTAAGTGCTCTTTCATACAGGAACAAACACAAGACTTCAGGTGTCAGAAGAGGTCAGTGTGGAAGGAGAGAGAATGTCCTAAGCAAAACAAAAACACTTGACACCTAACCAAAAGCACTACCGGTGTACAAATCAATGCAACATCTGTCTCTCTCTCAAACTGCAAACACTAAGCCAAAGTTCAATAATCCAAAGTCACTGTTAGATTTATGGAGAAGACATATACAGTAACAACTTGTAAATAAGAACATCCTTCAATGCACATATAAAGAGAGAGAAAAAAAACACAACCAGGGGATAAAAAGGGAAGAATTTCAAACAGCAAGAACCATGTGGGGATAAAAGAGGTGCAGAGGATGTTAGATCTCTTAAGTCCCTACAAAACATGTGATGTTGACTCATAGCAAACAGAGTTCCCCACACTGAGCCTTACAGCAACACACACAACAGTGGAGCAGCTTGCAATGAGGTCCAAGAGGAGGTATTCTTCATGTTGCAGCTGCTTCACATGACTGACAGCTCTACCACATCAAAACATACAAATCTCATGCAAAACATTAACTATTTCCACCTGACTATAATGAAAACATAAAAATGGCAGCACAAGCAAGCTCCAGGTGATGGTTTAGTACCTTGCGATTCCAAAACCATTTCAGGGAATATACATAATGAGAAGGGAAATCACTGAAAAGGCCATGAGAAACATGTCTAAATACACAGGATGAATTTGCAAAAGTGCAGTAATTCTTCACCAGCATAAAACCAAGGCAACACATAGACAACAGCTGCAGCACCAAGCCAAGACAACTGAACTACATTTGTCTTAATTTGCTTCACTGACCTATATATAATACTTATCCAGCCCAGGCCATTCTATGATTCTGTGATTTAACATCCATCTAGTCATACATTTATTTTTCTGTTGTTTGACAGTACTACCCAATTTTCTTGTTAGTGTGAAAGATTATGCATTGAAAATTGTTAGTACCTTTATTTCAGCTGATGCTCTTAATTCAACTGAATCATAATTGAAAGAGAACAATAAGCAGAACATAATTTTTCTTCTAAGAAAGAAGAATGATACATTTGTATATTCCTTTCATGATTGGGAAATTACTGCAGAACTATATAAATGATAGGTGTTGAATATTTAAAGGCAAACAACTAGCAAAACTTGAAAATATAAAATTGTAGTGCTAAAGTAAGGGCAAATTTCAGAGTAAAAATTCCCAATTTGGACAAAATGTTAAACATAACCTGACATTCTCCTGCAGTGTAAAACACTGAGAGTTCAGTCTGACATTGTGCTGTGGTCACTGAAGTAAATTGATGCAGTTTCAAGCAAAGAAAGATTTTTCTGTGCTGTCTGTGCTGCCTTTGAGTACTGCAAAGTGAGCCTGACTTACCACACCAGTTGAAGTCATCTACATCCAGTAAAGAACTTGGCTATGAGCTGATCAAAGTAGAGTGTCCTCAAAAGCAAGTTCTGGGATTGTAGAGGACCTAATTGTGGTTGGCATGTGGACTAAAGACAGTCTCTGAAAGGAAAAATTAGATTCAATTGGTGTAATTCATTTCACATTTTCATATTTCTGAGACTTTCATCTCTAGAACACTAGTTTATTTTTTTAACAACAGATCTTGCTGCATTTCAAATGGGATCAGCATAACATTTTTCTCTTGAGATTTCTGCTCTTCCAAACTTTTATTCCTTGTTTGCTGGACACATAACAAAACATGTTCCATGTTCCTCTTGAACTATATGAATGTGCCTTCATAGAATCATAGAATTTAGGGGTTGGAATGGACCTTACAGATCATCTAGTCCCAACCCTTGCCCTGGGCAGGGACACCTCCCACCAGAGCAGGTTGCTCAAGGCTCAGCCAACCTGGCTGTGAACACTGCCAGGGTTGGGGCAGCCACAGCCTCCCTGGGCAACCTGGGACAGTGTCTCATCACCCATGATTCAGTCTCTTTCATTTCTTTCAATTTGCCATCCTCTCCTTCTGAGATTCAGCTGAGCACCCTCTGTGATGCTCCTCATCCCTGCTCCTACAAAGTGGAATCCCAGTTGCCTCCTTTCTTTTTACTTCTCCCACCACCACCTTTAATAAATGTGAATTATGGACAAATGAAGTATAAATCCTCTGTCCCAGGTTTAAATATTGTTCCCACACAAATATAATAATGCATTTTCTATTCTTTAAAAATTCTTGGCAATAAAACTTGGCAATAAAACTGAAATTCTTCTGTGAGCCTTTCAACTCATCTTAGGAAAAAGATTTTCCCTGTTAAGGTGGTCAGGCATTGGAATAAGTTTGCCCAGGGAGGTGGTGGAGTCACCATCCCTGGAGGTGTTTCAGAGGTGTCTGGATGTGGCACTGGAGGATCTGGTTTACGGGTTCCAGCAGTGACAGGTTAATAGTTGGACTTGATGATCTTACCGGTCTCCACCAACCTCGATGATTCTATGAATCTAACTGTAGTTCAGTGTACAAATTCAAGCTGAAGTAAACAGGAAATTAAAAATTACAGATCTTGCACTGAAACTTATGCTGTGCATTTCAGTCTGCACAAAGTAATTGCAATAACAACATATCTAGTTATAACAATTTTAACAACTGCCTTTTTAGCTGCAGTTGTAAAGCTGAGCTGGGGAAGATGCTGCATAGCAAGGTGAAAGCAAAGGCACAAGTGACAAGACAACATGCAATCAAAATCCCCCGTTCCATAAAACTGCCTTACACTCACAAGAGATGACTGTCAAAAATTTACCAGGGTCATAACCATTAATCATTTTGTTTAGCTGCTAAGCAGGCAGCTTGCTGACTTAATTACATGTAGCAGCACCCTTAAAATTCCTGCACTGGTGGAAATGTTGACAACGCTACAGATTTGTATTTGGGCTTTCTCGTTACTCAAGCGACTTCGGAGCCTAAACATTAATTACACTTCCATAATTATTGTGCTGACAATTAATCTGAAGTTCTGTGCTGAACAAGGAATGTTTACTTTTTTATCCAAAATGACATATTTGGTTTATTCCCTCAGTCACAGATGTACAGCCACCTCTTTGTCAATCTGAACTAACTGCATTATGGTAATTAGCAAAGAAAGTTTAATTTCCCTCCCCTGTGTACCCAAAGGAATCAGGAGGACATGGTTGCTAAGACACATTCCTTGTGAAAGAAAATAATTTCTACATATTCACATCCAGCAAATGATGATTATGTACTGAAAACAAACTTCTCTTCACAGAAAGCTGTGAACCCAATTTTATTGATTAAAGGTTATTGTGTAAAGCTGGAAGAACTTTAATAAGTCAGAATTTAAGTTGTGATTAAAACCAGTGTGCTTGGCCATTAAGCTTGGCAGCTAAGGCTGAAATGTGTGCAGCAGTAAAAGAAATTAGGGCCAAATACTCAAAATTGGCTATTATTTTCCTAATTATTTTCCCACCTCCTACTACTCTTTTTAAGTATTAAAAACTTATAAAATCTACAGGCCTTAATTGTTCTATTCCAATGCATATACTACACACAAGAGAATTTCCTTAGGTAAATATTTACTTGTTTGCAAATTGTTTAAATTTTGATGAATCTTGGATGTTTAATTCCTTTTTTAATTTGCATAATAAATAACATATGAAACTTTCTTTAAAAAAATAGCTGTAAAGTGAAAGTATTTCCCAGTGTAACTCTAAAATACCCTCAGTTACTGCAGTTACCCACTGTGGCAAACTCTATGTGGTTATGTGGGGCACAGACTCAGTCATCAATGTGAACTTGAGAATTTCTCTTTTTCTCAGTTTTTGGTTGTATAACTCAGCATTTTTACCCTTAAGTGCACTCAGTGTCCAGTAATACCTGTGAAAATCCCACATAACACACATGCAACAGCAAATGAGCAATCTGAAATCACAGTGTTCAAATTTATACAAACAGTTAGGTGTTACATTAATTATATCACTTAGAGAGCACCTGGCACTTGGCAAAACCCAAGAACCAATGTTCCTAGCCTAATAATAGCTCTTAAATGTTATCCATCACTTCAGAATTAAAGCTTTATTAATTTAATCCTCATAAATAATTCAACTTTACCTGTCTTCACATGTCCTTATATGTAGGGGGTTTTGCCTTTATAAAATTTGAAAGCATATGTATTTTTAATGGGATATTGGTCCTTGACTTCCTGTGGCTTTTCTGACAGTCTCAAGCTACAAGCATTTTGAATGGATTTATTTTCTCTTCCACATGCTGAATACTAATACAACGACAACTATGGAGATAACAACACTTAAGATACAAGTTCTAAATTATTTTGTTCCTTATTAGACTTTACAACTCTGTACAAAAAAACTTTAGCTACAACTCTCTAGTCACTAAAGTATAACAATCCAAAGTATAATTTGTATGAAGAGAATAGAATTAATGGCCAAAAATTCGACATATTTCTTTCAGTTTCAGTTCCTGACTATTATTATCCCTTCGTGTTCCATCAGTGTATATTAGTGCTATATTGGTTAAAAGGGACACCACTTCACAGTTTATGCCTTGTCGACTTCATACGCACCCACACTGTCTGATGAGAGGAAATTGTACATTTCCTTGTCATTTCAATGCTGCTGTGGTTGGAAAACACTCTGGATCTAAGCAGCAAACATAAATCACACTCTTCTGTTATTAAATCCTACCTGTGCATCAACCTGAAGAACTCCAGAACTCTTCCTAAAGCAGAAGGAATGTGAGCAAAAAAGACACTTCCTAAAAAAGGTTAAAATGAGAATTATGGTTACATCTTCACTGTTGTTGCTTTTCCCTAGATTGAAACTGCAGGTTAAAGAATTATGTTAACATAGAAATGTTCAACCAAATAATACAACTTTGAATTGTAATGTGGCATCACACCTGAGTTCCTGAAGAGTCACCACCTCAGGCATGAAATGCATTAGACTTCTTGTATTGACAAAATTTGCAAATGTGAAGTAAAGAAAGTAAATATAGAAATTTCTATACCCATATATAATATTTTCTGTAGTTATTTCACATATATTTGCAATTTTATGAATTTAGATATTCATGCAAACAAAGAATAGAGCTTATAACTGTGAAACTAGTCCAATTGTATTTGACTCAAGAACACCCAAGAGTGATCATGAAATTCTAAGTTACCCTGAACTTTGTTAATTTTTTTTGTCAATGAAAGTTAAAATTCAACACTGCAAAAAGTGAACATTCAAGGGAAGTGATTCTGCCCCTGGACTCGGTGCTCGTGAGGCCACACCATGAATACTGGGTACAGTTCTGGGCTCTGCTGGAGATTGAAATGACTTCCAAGAACCACAGTCCTTCTAAAGACAAGGTAACTGTGCTCCAAGCACTACAGGACAGCAATACCAGCAGCAAATACTTGTACGAATTGATGAATAAAAACTCTTTAGAGAAGTAATAATATCTGTTTAATATTGTCTTGGTATAACCAGAACAGTCTGGTAGTGATGCATATGTTTAATTTAGTATCACCAGTGACAATTTAACAATATCAATGTAGGGACTTTATCTTTAAGAAAAAAAAAGAAGAACAAATAATACCTCTTCTAACATACCTGTATCTAGATTTTAATAAATAATTTTAGCAAAAAAAAATGACAGAATTCCTGACTGAAAACCATTACCAGGTGGATAAAATTATTAGCACTCTCCTTGCAGATTTAAACTCAGTTTCAGACTGCAAAGGGCCATTGTGAACTGTTCAGTTGGGGTTTATTTTTTTGTAATAATATCAGCTCTGAATAGCATCTTTTTAGACTTTTTCTCAGTAAGACCGAAGGCCACTGAGATAAATGGGCACAACAAGAGGCCTAGTGCTGCTGGCAAACCTCAGCAAGTGTCGGTGATGACACAGATGACACTGACAGGCTGACACTGTAGATTAATTTACAATTAAAGGATTTCTGATATCCTGATCATCAAGTCAGACCAACTGCAAGGAGCTATTTGTGCTTTAGGCGCAGTGAGATACATATACAGACACATTTAAGATCTCTGTCAGAGAATGGACAGTGGGGTTGAGGTTTGCTGCCAGCCCTAAGCTGTGAGGTGCAGTCACACCCTGGAGGGAAGGGGTGGCATCCACAGGGACCTGGACAGGCTGGAGAGGTGAGACTGTGAACCTCATCAACTACAACAAGGCCAAGCTCATGGTCCTGCACATGGGTCAGGGCAATCCCAGGCATGAATACAGAGAAGGAATTGAGAGCAGTCCTGAGGAGAAGGACTTGGGGGTGTTGGTTGCTGAGAAACTCAACATGACCCACGATGCACTGGCAGCCCAGAAAGCCAATTGTGTCCTGGGCTGCATCAAAATTTATGTGGACAGCAGGTTGAGGAATGTGGTTCTCCTCCTCTGCCCTGTTCTTATGAGGCCCCACCTGTTCAGCTCTGAGTCTGCAGCATCAGAAGGGTGTGGACCTGCTGGAGTGAGTGCAGAGGAGGCCACAAAGATGCTCCAAGGGGTGGAGCACATTCTGCTATGGAGACAGGCTAGGAGCTGGGTCTGCTCAGCATGGAGATGAGAAGCTTCCAGGGAGACCTTAGAGCTCTTGGCAGTGCCTAAAGGGGCTAGAAGAGAGATGGAAAGGGACTTTAGAAAAGGACATGGAGTGACAGGACAAAGGAGAATGGCTTCAAACTACGAGAGGGCAGGGTTAGATTGCACATGAGGAAGAAATTCTTCCCTGAGGTGGGGGTGTTGAGGCACTGGCACAGGTTGTCCAGAGAAGCTTTGGCTGTCCCAAACCTGGAAGTGTTCAAGGTCAGGTTGGATAGGGCGTGGAGCAACCTGGTCTAGTGAAAGGGGTCCCTGCTTATGGCAGGGGGTAGAACTAGATGTTCTTTAAGGTCCCTTCCAACCCAAACCATTCTGTGATTCTACATTACCTCACTGACAGGAGGAACTGACTGGTCTGGAAACAGAACTATCACAAAGCTATCAACAGAATAGCACTGTCAGACCCACTTTCTGTTTGATTGTGTTGCCTATTTTCTTTTTATAGTTCTACTTTATTTTATTCCTCTGAAGTCCATACATTCCACGTGAAAAGCTGAAGCTGTGGCTGCTGTGAAAATTGTCTGCAACTATGAGCAAACATCATTTTCTTCCTTGTTTGGGAAAGCAACATTTCCTAAGCTATGGTTAACAGACAGATAAATGGACCAAAAGAGAGAAGGAGTTTCCTGATTTGAAAGGCATGACTATAACTTTTCTTGAAAAAAAAACAGATGTGCTTTCTGGAGCCTGATGGAAATCCATCAAATCCACATCTTTTTGTAGACAGAAATGGAACACTGAATTAATTGCTCTCAAAGCACAGTTCAAGCAGTGGTTGTATCAGGCTGTTCTCACTGAATAACCATGTCCCAGTGTCCTAACTAGGAATACATACTTTACTTTTTATAAAACATCTCTCTTCAGGCTTGAAATCCTGATTGAAAGTGCAAAATCTGTTATAGCAAATACAGTAACTGATCGAACAAACTACTTTACAATTATTTTCTATTCTATTTCTTATGCCTCAATTTATCAAAACGTCTGTCATCTCCCTACATCTATTTTCATGCTTGCAGTAAATCAGAGATGCTGGAAGAGGACATAAGTGCATTTATGAAGCAGCCACAGGTTAGCATGTCTACAACAGGTGGAGGTTAAAGGCAAAATCCACATGCAAAAGCTCAAGTTTTTAGTGCCCCTTTATTAGGCTGAGAAAATGTGAACTTATTTATGAGCAAATTGTCAAAACAAAGCACTTAATACATTGGCTTATAACTGCAAGTCACTGATGCCCTTGGGCTAACAGAATTTATAGGAACTCTATTGATTTTCTTCCCTCTTCTGACTCAATGCATATTTTATATAGCCTATTTTTGGATGGTTAGGCTCTATTTTTTTTTTCTCTTTTCAGAGTTGTTCAGAACTTATTTATGAGCAAATTGTCAAAACAAAGCACTTAATACATTGGCTTATAACTGCAAGTCACTGATGCCCTTGGGCTAACAGAATTTATAGGAACTCTATTGATTTTCTTCCCTCTTCTGACTCAATGCATATTTTATATAGCCTATTTTTGGATGGTTAGGCTCTATTTTTTTTTTCTCTTTTCAGAGTTGTTCACAGGATAAAACTGGTTAGGCTCTATTTTTTTTCTCTTTTCAGAGTTGTTCATTTTCCAGGATAAATACTGATGGAAGCATTCACTTTTGCATATGAAAATAAAAGGCTTCAGTGCTCTGAATTCCAGAGTTAATTAACAGTGAGGAAATCTGTGCAAAGGAAAATGAGCCTCATGATGACAACTCCGTGGAAAGCAATAAGATCTGGGGGTGGCCATGGACCTGCTTTGTGACTGCCTGAAGAGAAGCCTTTAAATGACACAGATGTGACTATGCTGACATTCAGCAGTAACAAAATACAGAGTGAGATATTGTGAAAACCAAAATAGGAGTATTTAAACAGCTCATAGATCATAGGTGTAACTGGCAGAAACAAGAACAAATAAGCAAATTCTGTTAACTGACACTGAATGAGTGTAAAATTACTTTTTTTCTTACAATAAACCCATTGCTTTGTGAGACAGACATGATTTTGAAGAAAGTTGTTTTATACATAGCCAGAGAGATAAAACATATCAAATTACTTCTGATCACATGAAAAATCAAAGACAACTTATTTGTTGGAAATGCACAATCAGATTTAAAGAAGTTACCTGTTCAGCAAGTAGGAAAAAAGTATTTCTTTTCTGACAACTATTGTATTTCTGATTTATTAACTTTATCATTACCTGCAGTTGTCTCTTAGTGTGTTTTATACCTTTCCTGTTTGCTGAAATAAATGTTTTGAAATATATTGTTAAGCCAGCTTAAAACATATTCATGTTTTTTTTTCTTTAGGATTTCATATTCTATTATTCTGTAAGTTTGAAACTAACTACTTAATTGCCAAGTGAGACAAGGGAAAAATACAATTTTTAACACAGCTAGTATACACTGCCAAAGGAAATCTGAACAAAGAGGAATACACTGATTTAATTACCTGTTCTTTGACTGAGAGATAACACGCAGAGAAGTTAAACTGTTCCTTTTTCCTCTGTATAAAAACTTATCATTAATGCCTTTGGGTATTTTTTTTCCCTGTGACTTTGTTTTCTATCCCTTTCTTTTGTTATTATATTGAGTTTAGGTAGATTATTGATAATCTCAACGTACTCTTTTTTTTCAGATAGAAAGCACTGGAATTCTAAGATAATTATTTCACTTCTTTCAGGCCTTCTAGCTGTGTTTAATTGGACTTTTAATTTTATCTTCACAAGCAGAACCATGACAGAGAAGCTGATCTGATGGAATGACTTATCTCTCATAGCCACAAAACCAGCACTGGAGAGCGAAAGTAACTTTGGGGAAAAACTTTTACTTTCAGACTGAGGGTTTTTTTCTAAAATTAAATTTTCATGGTAGCAAAGAGCCCTGTGTATTCACTGACTTATCAAGGGTAGAAAGCACAACTGAAACTCTCCATCTAAACAGTAATCGGTGCTGCTTTGAAATACCATTACACACATTCCCTCCTCTCATCTTCAGTCTTCATCTTCATTTTGCTCTCCCAGACACCTTTCATTAGCTCTTTTTCCATAATTCCTCTCTTATACACAGATCTGGGGGGAATTGTGGTGCCAATCCCATCACCAAGTAAGTGAGATACTGAGACACATGAACTGAGAGACATCCCTAAATCCCTTGTGCTTTGCTTCTCAGGAGCTCTATAATAACAGGAACAATCACCCCTACATTAAAAATCTTTCTTCCACTCATGTTTTTAGGTACCAAATTGACTACAACTGCTTTAATAATCCTCCTAAATTTTTTGATGCACTTTCCAAATTGCTTATCAGGCTCATTCCTTCTTACAATCTTTGCTCTAGAAGTAAAGGATACTGGATGCAACTTTAGTTTTAATTTCATAAAAAATTAGTCCCCCTTACAATTCACAGATATTGACAGGCAAAGCCACTTGTAGCTACTTCCATACAGGTAATGTAGTGCGATAAAATCAAATGAAATCTTACTTATAAAGCCACTTTAATTGTCATTCTCACCAGCAGATATCCAAAGGCTCTGCCAAAACTTGTTAGGTGCCCTCTTAGAGGAAGAGCCAGTTTGTAAATCCTAAACAAATGCCAGAATGATAACACTGTTTATTAAATAAAGGGGAGTTGATGGCAAATGAGATGGAAAATGATCACATTGTATTATTGAAATTCTATCAAGGGGAAGGTTTAAGATTCAACTGTATTTTAAGCTCAGTGCTGTCTGTTGCTGGATAATGAGTAAAAGCAGTTTACTGCTTGTCTGAGTACAGTTTCTTTTATATAGTTCTGAAACTTGACTCATGACTGACCTAGAGAAGATTTTTATTGGTTTCGCTATAGCATACTCTATATTTGCTTCTCTCTGCACTGGAGAAAACATTCAGCTCTGACAATTCACAGGTTGATTAGAAATTGCAATTGGTAGATTGGTGGTGAGGCCACGATTTGAATCCTTGTTCAGTTCCGGGCCTCTCAGGTCAGGAGGGACATTGAGGGGCTGGAGCAGGTCCAGAGAAGAGCAACGAGGCTGGTGAAGGGACTGGAGCACAAGTGCCATGAGGAGAGGCTGAGGGAGCTGGGGGTGTTCAGCCTGGAGAAGAGGAGGCTCAGGGGAGACCTTCTCACCCTCTGCAACTCCCTGACAGGAGGTTGGAGTCAGGTGGGGGTTGGTCTCTTCTCCCAGGCAACCAGCAGCAGGACAAGAGGGCACAGACTCAAGCTCTGCCAGGGGAGGGTTAGGTTGGATATTAGGAAGAGATTTTTTCCAGAGAGAGTGCTCAGGCATTGGAATGTGCTGCCCAGGGAGGTGGTGGATTCACCATCCCTGGAGGTTTTCAAGCTGAAACTGGATGTGGCACTTAGTGCCATGGTCTAGTAATGATGGTAGGGTTAGACTTGATTATCTTGGAGGCCTTTTCCAACTTAGTTGATTCTATGATCCAGAGTAAAATGAAACAAATTACACATCTGAACGTTCAAAACTGTGCACCACTATTATTCAGTAAACAGGTCTGTGCATAATCCTGAAAAGGAAGCAGACAATATTGGAATAACTTCCTCAAGGCAATTACTTTCACTGCTTTCCTTCTGTGTGAGGCATCCAGACCTAACCATCACAGCAGGAGATGTACCTGACAGAATCCTGTACTATATTCTGTGGAGTCATTATGAATTAATGGCAAATCGGTGATCTTGGAATTTCATAATTTTTTTTTATTTCACACGCATATGGATTTATTTATTTGCTTTCCTAGTAATCTGAGGAGACATAAAGAGTGCAGACGTCAAAAGCATCCAGCTCTAAAGTGAGCTTTCATGTGATTTAGATAAGCCCACGGAATCACAGTGCACTATTCCTCACTCTTCTTGCAAATACATTTTATTTAGAGATTTAAAGCCATTTCAATTTGGTTTAATATGATTATTTCCAATTTTACCCCTGAAACATTTTATTGAGCTTGGCCTTTCATAATTTTGCCAGACAACTCCTTTTCTGATCCGCTGCACATCTATACCCAAGTCTGTAAATTAAGTAGACAGCAAGATAACAATTTCCTATTTCTTACTATTCATGTTCAGATTTCATTCAATTTATTTTAACTCAATTTCACACCTCTGTCAAAGCTGTTCTAGTTAGTGACTTCTTTGCCTCATTACTTTTGTCTTTCATAAAAGAAATTTTGCTATTACCTGGGGAAGAAGAAGTTTCCCAAAGTTCTTCTCCCAGTCCGAGGTCTGCCCTGTTGCCATCTTGGTTCTGCTGCAATAACATATTTCAACCTATTTTTTGTACCTGAAAAGAGTAGAGGACAGAAATCTCATTGTGGCCATACATTGCAAAGTTTAGGTCAAGGCTGACATATCTTGGATGTGTTCTTTCCATATTATTTTTTTTAAGACATAAACACAGTACTACATTTATTGTAAAGACTACAAAAAATTCCAGGTGTAAACGGAAATGCTGCTTTGCTACCTGAAGGAGAATCTTCTGAGATTCCACCTCAGTGCAGAGCTGGGTTTAATAACAGAGAAATGTAGTATTTGCATATAGCAATGGGAGTTGTCAAAAACTCAGAGTAAAACATATACCCAGAAATTATTATTTTATGCATTTACATGACACCTTGAAGGTTTGGGTTTACATTTATATCTATGCATAACTGCTAGATAGCAAAAGAGAAAACAAAATACATCACTAAATAATCCCAATCAAATCTACACCTTATCACTTCCTACACAGGGATTTTAAAGTGATAAACACTGATTTTCATGAGAAAAACCTGCGTTTCAAAAATTATTTCATCATATTATAAACTTTAAGGAGAGAAGGAAGAAATGTTCCCATAAGTTACATATGCTTGAGGACAAATTTGCATTTATTTCCAAAACTGTACGAAGAGAAAAAAGTAATCACAGAAAAAAATCTGATTTGCTGGTGTGCTTCATAATCTGGTGTTTCTACAGCATATGGATTAAATTTGGACCTTTAATCATGCTTCATAAATTGGAATTCCACCAAGGAAATTTCAACATTAATTGCACATTATTTTAAGATATATATTATACCCTTATATATGTTTAAATATTTAATTACCTTTACATTTAATGCATTTACATTTTGTATAGTTTGTGGACAAAATAAAGACAGTATTGGACATTATCTATCAAGTATCTTTCAAAGTATCATTTTAATCTTGTGTTCTGCATTTGAAATGTTCTTGTTTCAGAGCACCAGACCAGGAATGAGTCAGTGATTCCAACTGCTAAAGGTCATACTGGTTTTGTCAATGTTGAGGAATTATCTTGGCTCCCAGTTAAGAAATCATTTTGGTAGAACCTACCTACAACTGTAGAAAGAGTCCATTACTTTTTCCAGAGATCTCCCAGAACTCAGAAAGACTTTTTTTCCCTACCAACATTTTCATTTTGGAGACACTAGAAGACAATATCCACTTCAAAGCTGTTTTCTTCCCTTTTTTTTTTTTCCTGCCCTGAGAATCAAATTGGGAAGGAAAGGAAGGCAAAACCCAAAGGACAATGAAAAAAATCCAACCTGCCAGAACATTAAAACTTGTACTTTGTTGTAGAATCATTTCCAAAGTACCTTCTTTTATAAATAACTAAAATGTCAGTCTGTAAATGAACATGCACAAAAGGTGTGAATCATCATATCATTCTCAATGCTAGTCAAGAGCAGAATAGGGATTAAAAGGGAATAGTTCAACTTACCTTCATTATCATTCTAAAATTATGAGACCATAGATATATTGCAGCTCTGTATAAAAAAAAAAAATTGAAGAAAGAAAATTCTAAGATTTAAAAGAATCAAGCAATTTTTTTCATTTTCACCATAAATTCTGCTATAAGCAAAAATCAAACCTGTGAGTATTGAGTTAGATATCATCTATCTTGATATCTCAGTTCTCCCTTTCAACCCACAGCTCTCTACCCAAAGGAGAAAAGATAAATAAATAAATAAAGCCTCCAGCACCTCAGTAAATGTTAGGAAAGAATAAAGAAAGAAGACATGCTGTTCTGTATCTCAACTCATTAGCAGCTAATGAAGCAGAGAATAACAGCAGTCCAGAAGGAAATAGTATATGATTCAGTTGAAAAAGGGCAGCAAATGAAGACAGATAATGGGTGTAATGAGCCAACAGAGGGATTTTCAGGTTGTAGCTTTGAATTCACACACAGCTCCAGATGTTTCTTCCCATTTTCTCATGTAATGAAAGACATTGAGAAAAATAACATAGGGTTTTTTTACAGTTGTTTTCTCATTCTTGTTTCAGAGAGACAACAGCCTGGATGAGCTCTACAGCTATGCTTTGTCATAACAAATATTCAGAATTAGTCTGGGCAGCAATGAATGAAGATCACTGGCTCTTGAAGCAATATTTTCTGCAGAGGATGAGCCAACAGATTGACAGCTTGTTCTAAGGAAGCCTGCAGGAAGCATGGGCAAGGACAGTCTTTGGGCAACAGGTCACATCATTAGGGTGATGAGAACTGTCCCAGGTTGCCCAGGGAGGCTGTGGCTGCCCCAACCCTGGCAGTGTTCACAGCCAGGTTGGCTGAGCCTTGAGCAACCTGCTCTGGTGGGAGGTGTCCCTGCCCAGGGCAGGGGGTTGGACTGGATGATCTCTAAGCTCCATCCCAACCCCTTAACAGTTTATGTATCTATACAAAGCAACCTGAAAAACCTTTACTGCTATGAACCATAAACTTTAAGAACTAGCTCACTGGAACCATTCCCTATATCAGTATTAAGAGTCACAAAACAAAATGCAAAATGGTATTTTCATCTCAAATCTTTTTAAGGATGAAACGTTCTCCAAATACACCTCCTTGGCTACAAAGAAAGGGACATGAGGAGTTGACAGCCAGACTTGCTGCATCTGCTAGAATTTCATCTTGCCTTAAAACCAGATTAAATTGGGGCCTCCCTCCTGAATTAATCCTTTAGCCCCTGACTACCAATTTTTAACTGCAAAGAGAAGACATTCATTCTCAAAAATGTTCTTTTGTCTAAACCCTTTTTGTTTGTTATTGAAATTTGGGCATTGGAACTTTGTTGAGAAAACAAAGTGATTTGTGTAAACATTTAGTCACTGGTTTGTTATCTATTAGCTACAATAAGGCTTTAATGCTCCCACTGGCACATTCTCTTATTAGAAAATACATTTACATGAAAAAAGCTCTAGGCTTTTCATATTAATTTAGTAAGTAGTGGTCATTCCAGCTAATCTTCCTTCCTAGACTTGTGGAAATACTGGGAATAAGCATAAGAGAAGAGAATCTCCTGTTTATTGTATCTGAGCTGCTCCATTAGATCTCTTTGGACATTCAGACACACATCCCTCACGTTTCTATTCTTACCATAAGGAACTTAGATATGACATACACAGTTTCCTCTTTCCAATCCAATTTTTGTACGTAAAACCTGTATATTCATACATTAACCCTGATGACTAAACTCATACTTTAGAGAAATGATTCTCAACATCTTCACATATGTAACCTCTGCAAAGTCTTTGGGAGATGAAACACCAAAAGAGGAACTGTGACATTTATTTAAGTCAAGACAAAACTTTCTAGCTTACTCCCAATTTTTACAGAGGCTTATTCTGAATAGTAATTACAAGCTACTTTATCTTCTTCTGTCAAATTAATGACCTTCACCATACTCACCATATGCTCCAGTACTAAAGAAAGAATATGCTTTTCCTCTTAACTTTTTTCTCAAATTTCTTTTTTAATTCTTCTGATACTGAAAAAGTAAATATTATTTCAACAAGAAGACACTACAGATATACAATGTGAAGGGCCTCACTATTTATTAAGGAGGAATAGAAGACAAGTTCCTACGGGAAGGTTACAGCCTCAGAGACTCTGTTGTTGCAGCCACAGCAGGACAGGAGATCTCTCTTCTACCTGGACAAGACATCCTAATACATTTGGGATAGAAGTGGAAAAGACAATAACTGGCCAAACCTCTCCCTCTGCTTTCTACCATTACTTCTCTGTTGATTATCTTTCCTCTGCTCTTTCAAGCTACAAACTTTGAAGGGGGTGTAGAAATTCTGATGTCCAAAAGGTAATAATTTACAGTTTGTCTCCTCACATTTACAACAGTTACAATATTACCAGTTTATATATTAGTCATTTGTATACCTTATGGTTCCCATTCAGATACTTTCAAGAAGTTGTCAGTGCCAATATATCCTATGTATATCAAATATATCCTACATATCAAATGTATATCAAATATATCCTACATTCCACTTTGGTTGCTTATGGAACACTTAATGAATCATAAAAAATCACTCACAAAATAGATATTGTATAGATAGAGAAACCTAAACTCCACAGCCAATATAGAGAATGGAGAATATTAGGATTTTGCTTACAACAGGATGTCAACAAGCCTTACATTATTTTCTCAGGAGACTAATAAAGGTATAACCAAGTACAATTTGACCAACTCCTGCCATGGGTGGGGACACCTTTCACCAGCCCAGGTTGCTCCAAGCCTCATCCAGCTTGGCCTGGAACACTTCCAGAGGTGAATACATAATGAATAAATATACATCAAAATAAATTAGTCATTTCACGGATTAAATGAATCATCAGGAGGAAGTTTCAGTAAGGTTTTATTTTATTCCTTGTCACGTTTCTCTCTGCTTCCCTGACTAAAATATTAAATATCAGCTTTTCCCTCATCCCACCTACTATTTTGTGAGCAACAGCAATTACTCTTTCTGCAAGAGTAGAAAACTGGCAAAATATTCCTGATACTTGCTAGCATTTCAAGTGGAATTTATCTGTATTTGTGGCAGACATGTTATATGTGACATGCTACAGCTGGCAAGGGATAGGATTTTCAGATTTAAAAACTGTCCTTCTGTTCACTGCTTTAAGTAGAACTCTCAGACAAAATTAATTATATGCCTTTCTCTCTTTACATCATAACTTTTCACTCCTATTCCTAGGTAGTAGCCTCAAGACCATTCTCAGTGTAAAAAAAATCCCAAATTGTGTGTTCAATTGCAAGTGCAACATAAACCTTAAAGGCAGCAATATAATTATTGCCATAAGCTCATCTTTATGTCAGCTTAGCATTTGCCAGGGAACAACTTAAGAGTTATTTTTAGGCATTTAAACAGGGACACATCTGGCATGGGGTGTTCATTAATGAAGTGTGTTAAAACTGGTGAGACATTGCTGATATCAACAGAGGCAAATGTTGAGAAGCTGGAACATTTGGCCTGGTGTTTTTATGTGCTGCTTTGAGTGCTAAGTGTTAATAACAATGAATCAAAACCAGCCAGAATGTGCTTTTTTGTAATACCAGGCATAACGTAACAAACTTTCAAGGTGTTGACACATATTTCTGTCTTCAGATGAAGCAAATTGAAGCATTTGGACCTAATTCGAAGTGATATCTCATGCATAAACTCTGTTTAGTGTCATGTACTGTTAGAGATAGTCTGGAAATAATTAATTGCTAGACAATCCATTTTTAAATCTAGTGAGAGATAATATCAATGATATGGTTTCTATAGTAATAATTGTCTAAAATGTGCAGCATACTGTAGACAAAATACAGCTTGAACAAGCATCCTTTGTTTAAATTAGGGAAAATTTATGTACATAGTAATTTGGATCGCTCTAATTTGGAAGAAATCTGGTTTATAATGTACTTCCACAGAAAGTTTTGAAGATACCTAATCCAGCAGAATGTGCCCCAGGCTGTACTTCGCATGTAAATTTGTTTTCCTGTTTTGTCCTTTATGTCTTTCTGGAGTAAGACCAAGTGTTTTGTGTATGAGAACTCACATAAAAAAATAAGTAAATCAAAAGTAGTGCAATAAATATGCAAAGATTCAGTAGCATAAAGCATGTTGGATTTATCGGAAAATAAATGAATGCTGAACAATTAGATTTGTGTAAGTAAAAGAGACTTTTTGAAACTATGATAGTAATTTACTTCTTACTATGTTCTATTTGACATCTCCTGTCCACTTTGAATAGCATGGAAGTGACCACAAATAACTCTCTTCCCTTACTGTTTGGACTAAAAAGAGAGTTTCCTTCACAATATTACAGGATGCACAGACGAAAAAGTGTTGCTTCATAAGCTTAAGGCTTCTTGGCATAGGAACATGATGAAACATGAGTCTAATACACACATCTTTACCTCCTGATCCTCTGAGACACTGACATTTTCCACATTTTCCATGCATGAGCACCAACACATGGAAACCTGTGGATGAATGAATGTGGATCAAGTTAAACACTGAACATGCCCTAAAATGCTTAGGTTTCTAAAATCCTTTAAATATCTGAATACTCAGCATCACCCAGGAAACAGAACATAAAGGGTCACACATTGTGGAATTCTAGACAAAATTGATGTAGGGAAGACAATCTCACATCAGTCCTGGCAGATGGAAGGGTTACAGAACTCTCCATCACTGAAGACATTTAAAAGCAAGTGAGATACTCTATTGATTACTGAACAGTTTGGACCACAGCAGGGAGGCCCCTATAAACCCACAAGATCTAGTTCAGGTGTGCTACAAATAAAGAAAGGGAAACCTTATTTTGACACACTTGAAGTTCATTTTCTACATGAGATTGAATCACCACTCATTTCACCTCAAACATATACACCAACCTCATCCACAGATCATGTCTTTGATTCTACAGAGAGCAGTGATTTATTTTCTTTCAAAGTTCAAATTGTAGCAAACATTTGCATGCTATAAAGAAGAAAGCTAAATATGCTGAGAGGAAGAAGGTCTGAGACACCAGAACAGCAGACATGATCTTTTTAATTTACTAAGGTCCACCAGAGGATGTTCCTTGAAATTCTTTAGAGTAACAGGAGGAAGCTATTTCAGGTCTCTGGAGGAAATTGCCTAATTCATTTGAATAACTTTTAGTGTCATACTCCTGTTGAGAAATACACATTTAGTTGGAAGCAAATAATTCATTATAGGGTATAAGATAAATCTCAACTTCCAGTGTTTTTGTACAGAGGGAAGCCCAAAGCCTGCTGATCCTCTGGTAAAATACATATAGATCTGTGTTTTGGCTAATAGCAGCAAAGATATTGGCTGTGCTTGATATTTCTGCATCCAGTCTTGAAGTTTTCCAACTGGAATTGCTGCTGACTTTTGCTTGACTAGAGTGTGGATGCTCTCAAGAAGGTTTGGAATAGAGAAACAAAGCTTCATGCCAATAGCAGGAGGTTTATATCCATGAAAAACTTCCCTAAAAAAACATAATCCAGAGTTCTCATTAGAAAAACCAGTAGGATCTGTGTAATGATGTGGTCAGCTGTGCTCCAGGCACAGAATCCATGGCACGTTCACAAACAGTGATGTATGTAATTATTGCCAATTACAGGGCCAAGAAACTCGATCAAGAATTTTGCTGCATATGCTAGAATGTAGTTTAAAAGTGTCATTCTTGAAGACAGTCCAGATTTCATTGCATCAACACAAGAGCAGAAAGGCTACACACAATGTGCTGCTTGAAACATGAATGAGTTGAGAATTAGTATCCTCTTAGCAAGCTGAGAGTATTCTCCGGGGTAAAGCCACTTGGAAATAGCTATTATTTACTATCTACTCTTGAAGGTATTGTGAACTGTTGAGCACTGAGACTTCATCAAAACTCCACCACTCAGAGTTCCCAACCAGAAAGGCAGCACTATGTCAAGAATTTGTCAGATACTTGAAAGACTTGGACATCTGTGAAAACCTAAATGGAAGTTGTGCTGCAGAGTAGCTTAGAACATCGGGAGAGCTTGTTCAGGACAGTTTGTTATGTAAGACTTGATGATAAACAGACCTGTCTAATGGTTATCTGCCACTGGAAGAGTAGGTTCAGCCCTGTTCTTGAATGCACTGCTCTCGTTGGAGCTGAAAATTGGCTAAGTCTGTAGTTAATTGGTTAAAGATGGTAAACTGCAAGGAACTGGTGTTTGTGCCATGAAGGACTTCTGATCTCTTAGCTTTACCATAGCAATTCCTACTACAGCCTGCAAAACATGCAGCTATTACCTTCCCTATGCAACTGATAGTAAGATCCAAGAAGTTCTGTTTATAGAGTGGAACAAAGGCACTTTGCACTTCTAGACTCCTTATTAGTTTTCTGAGTTTAGCCATAAGACAGGGGGAGAAAATTAGGCCTTGGGGAAATAAGGTTTAGGAACTCCGCACAGCTGGTCAAGTAAATTGACATTGTTGTGAGTTCAAATAATGATAGGATTGTTTACATTTCTTCCCTAGGTTTTGAAAATATAGGAGGTATAAAAATAATTTAATTAATAATAATAATAGCGAACCAAAGACAGTTTTCTGACTGCACACCAAGATTTTTAGCTAATCACTTTCCGTCCATGGAGGCAAAACCAATCTCATAAATAACTCTGCTATAATCCAAAGCCAGAAATGAAGGCTCATTTCATGACATTTCTTTCCCACAAAAAAATTTGAAAGAATGTTTGTGTCAGTATGAGTCAGAGATGAGCATTTCTCAGAAGCGTTTTAATTTTTTTTCCCCTAGGGAAGAATTTTGCTTTTTCAAACAAGCTCAGACCATTAGCACTGTCTTTAGAAACCTTGTGTTTCCTTTCACACACTTCCACATGCTCAAGCTGGAGCTGCTTTTGTGTGTATAACGTTCTAAACACAATGATGGGAACAGTATATATAATTCAAACAATTAAGCCACTGCAGTGGGGAGAGAATAATGTATCTGTGTGTTAAATCATATTTGCAGTTTGGGTACTGTCCTGCATAATATATCTGAATGGTGCAATGTTTTGTCTGCCATAAATAGCAGCTTTTACTTTCTTTGCAATTCTACTATATCAGCCCTGCACTAGGATAAACAACACACCATAAAAGAGCAGAAGGCACAGTTAAGATAGAATCATTATGCAAATAGGTTATGGCATGCTTTATATGAGAACAGCTTCCCTAAAGAGACCTAATGGGATGACTGACCTATAAAGCATTTAATTTGTTGTTAGCATTTCATTTAATTGTCTTTCAGTTCCTCTAGGAATAAAACTTTTAATTGTAAAAACTTCCAAATGACATAATGGTTGATTTCTCTTTCTGTAACTAACAGGTTCCTCTCCTAGTAAAAATAGCTTGCTGGGATTTCCAACTGGAATTTTGAAATTCTGCTCTAATTCTGGTACAAAGCTTCAGGTGTTAGACTTCAGCTGACAAAACTCTATTAAAAGAATGTTATTCTAGAAATGTTAATGAGAGGCATGGTGAAGAGAGACTATATATCTTGATATGCAGGTGTACAACAGATGATCAATTTTTCTCACTTTTGACCTTTGAGTGGTAAACTCAGGATCCATAGTCCTACCAGAATTGATTATTGTGTGAAGGTTACATACAATAGGGGGTAAATGGAGTATATCAATAAATCTTCATTTTCTTTGGCCAACTACTAAAGGAGGTTTAAAATCACACCAAAAAAAATCCAATGACATCTAGTATTAATTATCAACTTGAAAGTACTATAGAAATAACATCTTCTGAAATGTAGTGAGTGTTTCCATAAAAGCATTCAGATGTGTTTGCAAAGATAAACTGGGTTTTATTTCATAGAGAGGGAAATGTTGTGTTTCCAAAGGCAGATCCAGAGGCACCTCTTAGGATATTATCAAGGCCATTACTGTTGGGAATTAGTTTTGAGTTTGGGATTTTTTGGAACAAAAATCCAGTGGGATGACAGAAATATGCCCTAGCAGGCAAAACTCTTCACAGCATCTTGGGTTACATTAGCAAGAAGGAAGCCACAAAGATCAGGGGGTGCAATCATCCTACCCCATCTGACACTTGTCAGGCCACACCTGGAATACTCTGTCTGGTTTTGATCTCCCAGTTTCAAAGAGACAATGAAAAATGGAAAAGGTACAGAAGATAGTCACCAAGATAATCAGAGAGGGAGATGCTGGCATGTGAAGAGAGGATGGAAGAATTTGTTTTGCTCTTCCAAAGAAGAGAAGGCTCAGGAAAAAAACCATCACAAACTTCCAGTACCTGAAATGTAATCATGGAAGTGATGTATGCTCTATTCCCAAGGATGCATTCTCACAGGACAAGAGGCTTCAGTTGCTTCAGGGGAAATATTGCTCTGGAACAAGAAAACAATTAGTTGCAAGAAAAACCAACAAAATTGGAATAAGTTACAGGGAAGTGGTGGAATCTCCTTTGCTGGAAACATTCCTGCCTTAGCTTGACAGGGATAACCTTTCAACAGAAGGTTGGACCAGATGGTCTCCAGAGATGCCTCCCAACCTAGATTTTCTATGAGTCTAACAACGTCTGTTGTACTGCTGTGACATTTCTCCTACCTAGTCTTTTTTAAAACACAAAATCTTGTCTGGAATTTGTACTTCGTTTCACAGTCATGTGTCATGCTATTAATTTTCTTATTAGAAGAAACATCCTGTCTACAAATAGAACAAATGAAAGCTCTTCAGTCATTAGTAAAACATTTTAGAGGCTAATTCTGCTGATATGTCAAAGACAAGAACGGCTAACCAGCTAAGGATTTGTGATGTATGTGTTTAGATTGGATGGCTATATTTTAGTTATTGCTCCAGAGAATATTGAATCTAACAATAAACAAAAACATATTTAAAAAGGTCAGACCAAAAGATTCCAATTCTAACCTCAAGCAAGGACATAATATCAGTATTTTTACAAAGGTTTTTCCCAATTCTAAAGCAGTGAAATAAATTAGAAGACAGGTTTTTAGTGGGGCTAGAAATACCCATGATCCTTCCAAAAGCAAAAGCTTTTAGTATTCTGTTGGAATACTTCTCCAGGAAAAGCTGCAGAACTCATGCATTTTCATTTAGATTCTTCCATCTTAACCTTTCTTCATGTCATTGCACCCTTAAGCAAAAGTGTATAATGTATATTATTTTACCCATTAATCTCCCATTTCTAATGTTACTATCCCTCAAAATGAGTCACCATGGCCAATTGTTAAAGATTTTGCCCAGCACAATACCATGCCCAAAAAGCAATTCAATGCTATCAAATAAAGGAAGAAAAAGCTTAAACCCCAGAAATATCAAAACTTTCTTATCATATAATTTTCTAATTATATGAAAGAGTTTAAAACAAAACAAATACACCAAAAAACCCCAAAACCTACAAATCCAACCCACATGTTGGAATTAATATACATTTCTGAAAACAAGACCAAACCACACACATTGCTGTTCATAAACTAATTTACAAGACTAGTTTCAGGAAGATAAATTAACTTGGATTAAATGGAAAAGACACTGAACTGATGAGGTGGAGAAAAAATGTAGAGTTCCCAAAACTGGGTGAAAAAGACTGAGAAATTACTTGAGGATGATACCAAAGACACTAACAGGCCTTAAATATAACAGATACATCTACAATTTCTTGTAACACTTCTGAATTCCAAGTGCTGAGGGCAGAGTGATTCCTGTAGTTATTTTGCTAGAGATAACTAGTTGAAAAAAAAAAAAAAATCAGAGTGAATGAAGGCAACAGGTTGGATTTGTAACATAGTTAGGAGTGACAGAATAGATATGCATGATTAATAATTGAGATAATTGCACCCAAAATTGTTATTTCACTAGTATTTTATGAAATGTGATGTTTAGGAGTGTTAGTATTTATTTGCAAACCTGTCAGATTTCACTTGTGGTCCTGTGAACACAATGGCTTAGGAAGCATTGAAGTGTAACCATTACTGATGCAAATCATGACATTAAAATGATATATTTCTCTTCCTTACATTCATGGAAAGGGAAAAGATTAGCTGATTAAGCAAATAATGGATAAAGCAGAAGAAATGTTTGTAAAATGCAGTCACGTCCAGTAGGAACGTGCTAAATCAATGCTATCCACACAGAGATTTAATGCTACCAAAGATAACTTGCTCGCTAAACTGTTTATATTATAAAACCTTATGCAATTCACAGTGGAATGAGTGGAAAATCACACTTGTTTAACTCCTCTAATTCAGAAGTTCTTCTTCAGAAGAAAACTCCCCCCAGCTCTGCACAGATTAATGCTCCTACACTGATTTATATTCCAGTCCCTTAGTAAAGCATCTGTTACATTTCTCCGTATCATATGTGTGTTAGGCAGAGAGCCTTAGGGTTTTTAACTGTAGCAAATCCAAAGTTGATTTTCCAAACCTCTTGCTATTAAGGCAGTTTTCCATTTCGCAACAACTTCCTCTTAGATTTATGTCCTTTCAAATGTATTTGCCCTCCACTAATCAAGGATGTTTGGAAATCTCTCTGATTGCTTTCCCCATGCTCAGCATGTCGAGTATTCCCACAGATAAACCTCCTTATTTCAACTGTCTCAGACATTTATAATGTTCCAGGAAAAACTATTGCCCAGTTCTGCAAAAAAAAAAGTTAGCACACTCCTAATGCCACTTTCAGAGTTTTACATAAGTGATAATTTTCAAGTCAGCATCACTCCTGTTTGAACAAAGAACAGTGAGAATGAGAACTAAGCTTCGTCCCAGGCCACGCTGCTTGAATTATTTCCATAGCTGGATATTTAATATTATCTGTTAAAAGTTAACCAGAATGAATATTTTATAACACAACAGGACCTTGCACTGTGTTTGTCAGCAAACAGTGTCAAAACTACATGGCTTTTTTTTGTTTGTGAGGAAAGAGATCTTTTGTGTAGTAAATATCAAATTGCTTCATCAAGGCATCTCTCTCAGGAGCTGATTTGAGGCAGTGTAATGAGCTCATGAGGAACTCCAGATAGTATAAAATCAAATTCAAAATTCAAGTGTGAGACACAGTTCTTTGGGGTTTGTACTGCAAGTCAACATACAATTTCATCTTGAAAAAGAACAAAATACACTAATTGATAAATCTCACCTACTGTTCCTAACTTATAGCTAGAATAGATTATTGATTCCTAGATGAAGAGTATGGAATAAAAACATAATAAAAATTATGCCATTTTTGAATTTCCAAAACAAATATTCAGGGTATTTTTTTACTTATGAAGGGTCTACAGATATTCAGTCATGGCTAATTCTGTCAAAAAATATAACTGAAGTAACATGACAATCCAAACACAGATGGGTCATGTTTCACCATGTAACATTGGGTTGAAAGTTTCAAGTCATAAAAGTATATATGTGGATATCTATCATGAGATATATGATATCTACACACAAACTGTAAGCACACATCAGTCCATCCATTGGATCATATTTTACATCTTCCAGGCATTGCTCCCTCAAACAACTTGGAAACTTGCCAGGCATCCATGGCATTTTCTGTATAATTACAGGTGCACTGTTACATCATGATCTAGAAACATATGGAAAATCAGAATTTACAAATGGAAGGAACTGCAGCATCAGTCCTGCAGGTTTTACTTACGTTTACAGGTTCCGGCAGATGTTTAGGCTTCAAACTTTCAGAGATACATTGTGTGTTTCTCATGAGTTCTTTCATGAATTATTCTGTGATCAAGAAAAGACTTTTTGAGACATCAAGATGAGAAAAGTTATCACTATCACAAAAATCTACAAATCTACAAAACACTTATTACGAAGTGCTGACATTACTACAATAAACCTTTCCTGTCTTGTTCCTATTGCTAATTATTCCATTCTGAAATGAAGGGACAGACATTCTCAACAGGCTGAGTATTCCACTTACAAGGGGATTCACTTTGTGAAAAGATGTCTGTGACTTATTTAAGTCACACAGGGGGTGGATGAAGACTACAATCATAGAATCAAACAATTTAAGGGTTAGAATGGACCTTACAAATCATCTAGTCCCAACCCCTGCCCTGGGTAGGGCCGCCTCCTCACTAGATCAGGTTGCTCAAACAAAAGCTTAGAGTAACATGGTCAGGATAGCAGTTTTAAAAAAAGCCAAATAACTTGGCAGAAATTGAGATTTCATTGTGCTGGCAAGGCATGGTATAAAATGCAGATGAAAACACAAGCTTAGAATGAATATTGTTCTAAACTTCTTATGATGGGTTAAATTCCAAGGTTAAATTTCTGTGATTCTAAAGAAAATTCAGCTCTGACTCTGAGCTGGAGTCACTATGCATAGCACTATTAAGGGCCTATAAAATGAATCACAAAATTTATTTTCTTTATTAAGAGGATGTAAAATGAAATGTTAACTTCAGTCTTTTTCATATTAACCCAATGTATGGAAGAATAATCCAAAAGCATATAAGAACTAGAACTTCCTTGCCATATTTTGCTTGTATGAAAGGAGAAATAATAATAAAGGGGAAAATGCTAAAAAACAAATACTACATTCATAGTCTGAAGATGAAAGGTTTAATATATTTCCCTGATTTTCCAAGTGTGGTTTAGCATTTAGAGCAGAGTAACAAATTTTTCATAACTCAGACTGAAATTTTATACCCTATAAATGCAGTTAATAATATAAATTAATAACCTGAAATATAAACCAAATGTTTTGAAATCCAGTCATGAGCTCTGAATGAATTTACGAAACTCACTTTTAGGTTCCATTTTGAAGTCTTCCCACATTTCATGAAGAGACAAAGAGCACACCCTTGCTAGCATCTAATCTAAGCTCAAACACAGAGTAAAGCTCTTTTAAATTGGTGCCACTGATGACTCCTCTGCAGTAGATGAACTATGATCATTACATAGTTTAATCAGTCACCAACCAGTTCCGGCAACCTGTAAAACACAACAGACAGTACACAAATGCTGCATGAAGAATTGTCCACCTCCAGGAATTAGCTCTTGTCTCTCTTTTACACTAACAGAGTTAAATATGGCAAAACTCCCCAGAAAAGCAGAATGGCACTTTGGATACAAAGAAAACAAGGATGAACACCAGAAGTTAAAGAAAACTTCTAAATGTGACCTGTGCTGCCCTTCTTGGGATTGGATGTGCTGATCACTTCAATGCCACGACCTAGAAATGTAAAAGCTATATTGGGATGAGGCTAGAGGGGTGAAATATTAGCTGAGAAAATGACAATGTTCTTTGTTGGTGATTTATTCTAGCTTCAGTTAATGTGTTTTCTTAAGCTTTTGGATAGTGTCATCTTCATTCTAAATTGTTAAGTTTCAGACATGCAGCTATATTATTAAAAATTCCTTTTGATAGAATTAGACTATCATTACCAGGTAATGAGAAGAACATTACTGACTTTGTGAGGAATTATGTCTTCCAGGATTTTCATCTAAATTAAACTTTGGACTGACTTAAAAGAATAAATTGTCTCTGAATTCTCCCGTTTCCTTGGTGATATTTTTTATTCTTGTGTCATAATGCAAGTGGAAGAAACATTTGAAACTTTCGTAAGATTACTTTCCAATACTGCAAGATGTGAAGATCACACAAGAATTGAATGATGCCAAATGAATGGAGGAGAGAGCATGCAATTATGGCTAAAGTAGGATTAAATAAGTAAAGGTTAAGTGCAAGCATGACATGAAAAAGCCAAGGAAAAATTTCACTGTGCTTCTTTTCATGACTCAAAGGTGCAAGTTCTCTAAGCCATAGATAATTTATATAGATCATATAATGTGCAATACAAAGAGCTATGAAGGTGCACAGACAACTAATTGATTGTGTTTTAAAAGACACAAACTGCTAATAAAAACTCATGGAAAAAAGGTAGAACTAGTTTTAAATTAAATGTTATATTTCTGCTTGAGAAAACCCCACTGCAGCTTCCTTGGGATCCATATACCTTCTCAGAGACTCATATTCTCCCTCTTTTCATACCATATATAATATCATTTGTTCAAGTCTTTGCATTTAAGTCTTACACTTCGTTTAAGTATAATGTAATTTGTTCAGTCTCCTTGTTTAAGGAGAGACTGGACATGGCACTTTATGCCATGGTCTAGTTGACTATGTGGTTTTATGTCATGGGTTGGACTTGATGTCAGAGGTCTTGATTCAATCTGTGATTCTGTTTTTTTTTTATATCTATATATATATACACATACAAGAGGAAGTGTAAATGGAAGTATAGCACAAGTTTGGGAGTCCAAGACAAATATGTACTAATTCAACTTTTAAAAATTCAAATACTTCATTTGAACTTCTTTCATTATCTGAAATTTGTAATAAGTAGAACTACAGTCATTACCTTGTAAAAAATCCATGCACTAAAAGACTACAGGAAGAGAATAAATTATTTGACCGTAAGAAAACGAAGAACTTCTCCACACATCTAGTGCCAGTTCAAAGTGGACAAAAATGACATGAAAATCTAACAATTTTCCAGAGAGAAAAACAAAATTAAGCATTTTGTCCAGAACAGATTTCTATTTATATAAATAAATCTGCTGTGTGTAGAGCAGTGGGAAGATTTTCAAGAAATTTCATCTGAAGAAAACACCAATGTCTTTAAAGAAAGACCTCATTTAAATATTCAGATTGATTAATATCAATGACTACAGAATCTATTTGAAGAGAACCTCTTGAATTTACCTTTGAGAACACTCATCACTGCACGTGCTTCCCTCCTTTGCATCTTGAGAAATTTCCAGAAGGAGAACTCCTGAAAGCACATATTTATTCTAGGGCAGAGTATTGCTGTTTTTTTCAAGACAGTTTGTCAGGTTAGTGTCACCCATTTGTAACTGAAGAGTCTTTCTGATCAGAGCCAGCTAACTCTTTAAGGATCCATATATAGAATCACTCTTCATGGGGCAGATGATTCTCCATCACACTGTCGTTATTTTATGATGATGTGTTACAATTTCAGTCAGAAAAGGTCAGAGCTGGCACTGAAGGAACACTGATTTATTATTCAGAGGGAGATTGCATTGCAACCCGTAAAGCATTCAGTCCTACCATTAAGACAAAACCTACAGTCAGAGTAGTAGCAATGCTACAGTCTGGTGGTATTTAACTCCTGCCCCAGCAGGAAGTATGAGAATGATCCCACCTTTAAAAACTACAGTTCTGTGCCTTTTTACTCTCTCCTAATTAAAAGCATAAATAATAATTTGATTAAGAATGGTCAAAGATACTGTTCAACCTTGATTTTTTTCCCTATAGCCTAGAACTCTTTCAAATATTAAGGAAATATTAATTAAAGGATTTTTGTTAGACCAGGAGAAAGAGAGAGAGAATTAGCCAAACATATGTGACTGCTATGCTGAATCATGATCAAGTACGTCCTATATTTTACATTTTATGTGGACATGCTAAGAAATCTGAGAAGACAGATTAGCTTCAATAAATCAGCCTTTTACAGAACTGCTCAATCAATATTCTAAGGAAAGTATTTGCTTGTCTGGAAACACATACACTAAATTAGGAGTCTAATTTTGAATCGAATCCTGTGAAACTGTATGGACATGCACAGTAGTGGAATAGCCAAGAACCAGGGTGTAGTCACAAGGACTAAAATAGCAGCAGGAGACGATGTACCTCATCACTCTGTTAACGAGGAAAGTGCGTTTGGAGACTGTGGGCTGTTGGCTTCTGTGAGGACTCAAAGTCCTTTTCTAGACAGAACATTAATTTCTTTCGGAAGAATTCTTAAATTATGACTTGAAATGACAAAACCAAAAATCTCTGAATCGTTAGGATCTTTGCCTAATTTGTTCACACTTGAAGATTCACTTGGACTTTGCATTCATCACACTAGGGAAAATGGTTGTGGCTGGACTAAATTGTGTGCATGACTTTGCATCTTGAAGGGGTTCACAGGACATCCAATTCAAACACAGCTTGAAGAATAACCAGAAATAGTAGTGAGAAAGAGCAGAATCATAGAATCATCAAGGCTGGAGGAGACTTTTTAGGGTCATCAAGTCTAAACATTAACCTGCCACTCCATTGTAACCCCTAAACCCTAAATCATGTCTTCCAGAGCCAGATCCAGATCATCACAGATTAAGGCAACACAAGATAATAAGGACTACCTGAATATGCTAAGAAACACTGGTGTTAAGTAAAGTCAGAAAGTGCATCTGTGCAGAACTGGGAGCGGAATAATCAATCTGAAGTGTAACATCAATGGTTTCTTTTGCCTTGCTGGTAAAACCACATTACAGTTTCTTCAATTAATCACTGCATTTTTTTCTGTTTTGAAATATAAATTTTGAAGGTTCTTTGAAAGGAATGAAGGCTTTTGGTAGGCTCTGAACTCACAGCCAATTCAGGATGTTGTAGAGCAAGAACCGGTTTGCCCTGTTGAACAGTCTGCAAGCAGCAGCTCTACTCTTTGGGAACTCAATAGCAGCAGAAGAAAACGCATGAATGTAATAAATTTGAGTGCTTTAAATAATGTGTGACCTAATATACTGCTTTAAAATATTAAAATTTCAAATTATGAAAGATTCCTCCTCTACCTGATATACGAGGATGGTTCAGCACTTTCCATTATGTCTAGAATGATAGCTGCTTCCAATTGCTGATCCTGACAACTTTGCTGAATTGACTGTAAATCTGCAAAGAATGTACCCCAAAAACCAGCTGGCTACATAAGGAGCAATCCACAAAATGGTTGAAAGACACTAAAAGAGATGCTAAAAGCTTCCTTTTACGATTAAGATATGTATGCCAAAATATATATTACTCATTACATGCTGTAAAGACAAGGTAAGTAGGTTATGAATTCACATCTTGCATTACAATACAGTATTTATGGTTAAGCTGCCTCATTTCTAGCACAGTAACTTCAAAATCCATCAAGCTTTACACTTATACCCAGAGAGATCAGCGACAAATTTAAGAATAAGACCCTCTAAAAGCAACACTTGTTAAATTCTGTGTATTCAAAGCAAAAAAACTGTTTATAAAGGATAGAGTGGTAAAGACAAAACATTCATCCAATCATCAGAATAGATGAAGCACATCACAAATCTCTCCAACAGCTGTTCTTTTACTGTGAAAATAATCTGTAAAACTGTCTGAATTGGTTTTGTTTGCTTTGACTATATAGGAATTTATTTTTGTTACTGCTACAGTTACACTCTTATGGGAGAGGAGAGAGAGAGACTTACACTGTTCTGAGGCCAAGAATGGATCATCCACCTGCTACTAACCTGCCTTGGATAACCTCATGATTCTCATAGAAATGAGGTTCAAAACATAACCATTTGGGAGTGTATTTAGAAAATCATCTTTATGAATATGTATATCTACTTCATCAAACTAAGTACTTATTCTACTGTTAATTTTTATGGTTAATTTCCACTAACCAAAATGTCCTTTCTAAAGCATAATTTGGCCTGTTTTGGGGCAGAACTATGACACCTTTACTATTCTACTCTGCCTGCAAGAAAGACCTCTCATAGCAAATTAATTCTGTTTTACCTTTTTGGTATCTGCAACCTCCAGGATCATTTGGGCTTCAAACTCATGTTGCAGAGAGGTTTCCATTTTCTCTGAATTGCTGCTTCCTTGTTTGTGTTGCAGTTCAGACAGATTTTGAAGCCCTGACTTCAGATTCCAAAGCTCCTACACATTAAGCCCCTTGGCACTTCAATCTTGTTGACTTCACTAATTAGTTTCCCTAATTTCTCAGTCTGCTCTTTTGGAATTAGAAACCTTAGTAACCAACTAGGCTTTGTTTATCCTTCTATTTAATTGAAAATGCATCAATTCTTGCTCATTTCTTCCAAGGTTATTCTCTTTGAACATCTAATAGTACACCAACCATCCTGTTGGTTCCCTGAGTGTCCAGAATGAAGGAATCTAATGACTGATGCATTCAACATCAGGAAGTTTCTGGCATTGTTGGCAGCACTTGCTGCAGTTGATGTGCAAATGTAATGTCTGATGGAATGACACAGATCTGGGTAGAATTCCTCTTTCCATAACATTAACAATCCCAGCATCTATTGAAATCTGTCCATGGAAAGTGGAGCAGAACAAAACACTGACTTAGGGAATGTTTTCTTCACAAGCTCTCCCCAAAGTGGTTTTCTGATTCTTACCTCTATTGGGCTGTGGCTTTTTTTTCTAAAGCAAAGCTACACCAGTTTGCCTCTGTCTCTGTTCCTTCCTTTCTAACCCAGCTGTTTGAAAAACAAGCCCTGTTCAAGTTCTCTGTTCTAGCAATGACAGCCCTTAAAGAATACTTCTACTATTTCCCAAATGATTATTTTTTAAACCAAGAGGATTTGACATATCAAGAGAAAAACCCCAACCCAAACCTATTTGAGTCATATTCTGCACAGGAATATGAACACACATTCTGGAAGTTCATTCAGTCAAATTTGAACTATGGTTGTATCTACAACATTTAGGATAGAATTCATACAATGTTGCATGAATGTTTGTAATATTAGTCAAAATATTCCCAAAACTGTTTAAATTTGAAGCCATGTTCAAAGGGCTTGTGCAAGACTCCTGTCAGGGTCCAAACAGGAGTAGGGTGTGTCTCTCACTTTGTATCACATCTTAGATATATTTATAGCATATACCATGCTCTATAGACATATTTGAGATACTTTTTTATGTATCTATATCTGTATACATATGAGAAATTTGAAAAACTATAATTTAAATGCATTTCTCCCAGGTTTTTTCCTGGTTCATTAACAAAAACGAAAATGAATCCTCCAAACTGCCAAACCACTGAGTGTCTTTTTTAAAGGCAAATTTTAACTATAATATTAATTATCTGTGTTTCAAAATTCCATCTCCTACTCCATCTATTTATTTATTTTAGAAGTTTCTGCTTTGAAAAGTGAAAATCAATCTCATTCAATCTGGTGTTCTGCTTTAATATATAACAAAGGCACAATAAGCCTTGGTTATTTCTCACATCCTTTTCTTTGTGTTTCTATTCAATACACAATTATGGTTTTTTTCCTAGTCTTTTGTTTAATTCCCCAACACACTAATTCTTCTTTCAAAGCAGATCTCATATTTAATTTCATACATTAACGGCCTATAAAAAAGCTGTTCTGGTGTTGCTATTTAAGGAATATTAGGGCAATATATATTAATATAATATATGTTAGATTTGTTTTCAATCTAGATAATAAGTGTCAAAATACTGCAAAATTATTTTTGCAAGGAATTATTTCCTGGCATTTTGGTTTAGTTCTGTACCAAGAATTTTACGTTTTGGACCTCAGAGCTTACTCCAGGGTAGGTTACTGTCCATCTGAGATAAACTGCTTTAATTGAGTTTAATATGCATATTACAGTTTAAAATACATATATTTCAGCCTATTTTATCCTTTTACATTTTAATATTGAACCAAGGACTTCCTTACTTTAATTGATCTATAAATATCTTAGAAGGAAACAGTTAATTCAACTGGAACCAATTTAAGATTTTCTTTTTAAGAAATTAAAACCACCTCATTCTACACAACCTCTTTAACCTATAAATCTTTCCCATAGACTTAATTTGAGTAACTTTTCTTTTTTTAAGGCAGAAATCAAGGCTTTTGCATATTCACAGTTTGGCAGTAGAAACTGATGGTGAAACTGCCTTTAATAATTCCATTATACAAGTGCATCAATTTTGAACCAGGTTAAAGGACTCTGTGCAGGACAACAAGGGGCAAAGCTGGAGCAAACCGTAAAGATAAAAGGAATTGACTGTTCAGGGTGATCATTATGGCAAAATTGAGTTGGTATTGAGAAGAATTAAAACCAGTATAACGTAGGCATTGTCAGTCTTGGAGGAAGACAAAGTTGGAAACCATAGAAAATGAGTTATTGTTGCAATGAGCTTTGGCCAAAATGAACAAGTCTTTGTGTGGGATTCTGACTGCACAAACAAAGACACTGGGGAGCTAGGCTTGACATTGATTGCTCAGTTTCCTTTCAACTGGAAATGAATTCTCAAACACTTGCTGAGATTCAGTTCCCATCCAATGGCCAGCATGGCACTGCAATTAATTTCATTTTAATGGCTGTTTCAGACCAGAAAAAAAAAATCTCTTTTATAAAACCAAACACAGCCCTTTTAACCAGCACTGCAGAACATCGGCTGGTTGTTAATTTACTGAATCAGAATATCTGTTCAGCCCTTCACAAAGCTGAAAACATATCTTCCATTATCACAGCCATTTCATTCTAAATCCTCAACTCTAAGGTCGTGTCATTCCCATGACAGCAGCAGAAATTTCATGAATCTCTCCATATTTTGAACTGTGGGGTTTACTTCATTACAGTCTACAACACGTAACAAATAAGTACATTTATGTTTAAAACATGCCATGAGCAGCAGAAGTCGAGAAACAGAATTTCATTACTCACAGTCCAGTTATCTTCAGCTAAGTTAACTTTTTATTTTCAACTAAGTTAACTTTGTCAACTTTATCATAGACAAAATCCATTACACAGAACAATGAATCGTATGTTTGAATGCCATAAAGAGCAGTGGACATACACAGCTCACTGTCCCAGGGCAACATCATGGCAGGACACATGCAAAATCTGCCTTTTATTATGCTGAAAACACAATTTTTTGAACTAGGAAAATGAACATTTTTGGAAGCCAAGTATTTGTCACTGTGACAGAACTGTGTTCAAATCTTAAAGAGATCAGATAGTTCACAGAAAAAAAGGTTACAGACTTTCTTTGTTGGTTGGTTTAACATTAAAAATGGCACAGCATGGAGGAAGAACATCCATTTATTGCAATTTTTCTGGTTTACCTCTGCAAGTTGCTTGATTTGTGGATCAGCAGAATAATCAGCTGTAACTACCTTCAGCCTCAACAATGCTTATAGGGGTACAGTTATAACCTGAAAAGCTGAGGAAACAAATAATTTCAGAGAAAAAGATCATCTTGCCCTTAAGTTATGAAACAACAGTGAGTTCTTCATTACTACTTTTATTTAAATCTCCCAAAATTAAGAGCTTTGCAGATGAGTGCTCTTTCCACAGTTTTCCACCCTAAAACATCACTGTTCCAAATCAAAGCATGACCTGTACCCACAGTCATTCCAAATGGAATATTTTTGGTATGGAAAAGCAAATCCCATTACATACATCTGATAAACTATTTGTATTCTGAGACTGCCCTGCCTGTCTTTGATCATGTTCTGCAGCTTCCAGTCTGCTACTTCTTCCATTTCGTCCTTCTCCTCCTTTGAACTCAACAACTTTAGCAAGATTTCAACTCAGGTGTTCACACTAATCCAATCCCAGCTTAACAGTATTGTAAAACATTAAATGAAATGTATATGTGACAGGAAAAAGAGAGATAAAAGAGTTGCAGAGAACCTGAGTAAACTATATCATCAATATATTTGATTTTACAAGCTTAGAAGCCTCCAGCGGTCTGTAACATGCTTGTGCAGAGCCTCCATGAAAAAGAGAAACTGAAAATAGTATGGATTCTTTCAGAGAACATTTATAACAGAAAACAAGTCTAAAGATACAAACCTTTGCTAGGAGCAAAAAAACCTGATGTGGATTACCTTTGACTTCTCTTTCACTTCATTGGCAATCCATGATAACATACGGTTTTGACAGGAAAATAAAAGAAATTAACAAAATGGTAACTGAAGACATGTTCCAACTTTAGACCCCAATTATAGCCCACATGGCTTAAAGCTAGGAAATGTGCGAACATCTAACCCAGATGAAGAAGAGAGATCTAATGAAAAAGACAACATGACACGAGAACACCAAAGCAGAAGCAGCTAATTAAACCTATACAACTGCAATGCAGATGAATTATTAAGAGAGGCAGAAGTTAGTGATAAACCTGAAGCACTTTTATGCTGAAAGAAGATTTAAAATTAAACAACTTGTAAACACAAGTTATATGTAGGGTTGGGGGAGGTTGAGTGGTTAGCATTGCATTTATTTCCTCCCCTGTAACCTACCCTGCCATCCAAGCTCCATATCAAAGATTGCCTTGGACAGTTTTGCCTCTGGGCTAAAGGGTTTTGCTAAAAGCTGTGTAGTGCACAGTGGGAAATGCTTTATTCTTTGGAAGATAAACCTTCATCCAGCATTGTTATTAGCAGCAACCAAGCATGAGATATTTCAAAGGTAACATTCATTTTGCTTACCATGAAGGCTCATTCTGTAATTGAAATAATCTGCAAAACTTCCTGCTTGTCAGTAAGGTGTCTACCACTGATCTACAACCTACCTACAGAACAAAGCAGCCTGGCATGGATCATTAATACTGTTAATTTTTGATATGTGGAGTGCAACTACAATGATGTAACACAGCAATTAAATGCATTTAACCCTGGCAGTGTTCAAGGCCAGGTTGGATGGAGATTGGAAAAACATATTATAGTGGGAGGTGTCCCTGGCCATGGTAGGGAGTTGGAGCTAGGTGATCATTTAGGTCCCATTGGAAAAATATAGTGGGAGGTGTCCCTGGCCATGGTAGGGAGTTGGAGCTAGGTGATCATTTAGGTCCCTTCCAAGCTAAACCATTCTAGGATTCGACTTTCACAGGTAGCACTAGAAAAGGACAACCAAAGGGCAATACTCAGGTACGAATGGGAAGATCCACATCTCCGTGGAAAACAGACAGACAGGCTCTGGATCTGGCACAATGACCAATTTTGTTTCACCTCAGCATAGTCAAAGATTGGAGCTAGGTGATCATTTAGGTCCCTTCCAAGCTAAACCATTCTAGGATTCGACTTTCACAGGTAGCACTAGAAAAGGACAACCAAAGGGCAATACTCAGGTACGAATGGGAAGATCCACATCTCCGTGGAAAACAGACAGACAGGCTCTGGATCTGGCACAATGACCAATTTTGTTTCACCTCAGCATAGTCAAAGATATTGCAATTAAAGACAACTGCAAAAACATCACTTGTTTGTTTATCAGTAATATTTATGATTAATTTTTTCTTCAGTTATTAGGCATGACCTAGACACAAAAACCAAATCAAACCCAAAACCCCCTTGTAACTAGCTGAGCAGCATCAAATTAACTTTCATTATTAAGCAGCTTCTTGTTAATTTTCCTGAATTAAAAAATCTGCAAAACATTTTCTATTCCTCTACATCCACCTAATCTTCTTCCTAACTGGAACTGTTGCAATTATTCTTTAATAAGATATACTTAATTACCTTTTTAATGTGTTGGAATCAAAACTGAAGAAAAAGTTTCAGCACCTGAACCAAACAATTAACTATTGCAATGATCACACTTCACTGAAGGTTGAGCAACGGTCTTGAGATTAATGAAGAGATATAAACTAAGTTGATATTTGAGAATACTCACAGGTACTACCATATTCTAGTGGGAAAATTGGGGGAAATAAAAGTTCTTGGTGTTCAGCATGTCCTATTCTGTGCCCAGTACAAAAGAGATGGTCTGAAGTGGAGAATCCTGAGAGTGTCATTGAAGGGGTTCAGGTCACAGATCTGTGGTGAGGAGAGATTAAAGATGCTAACTGGACTTGTTAATCCCAGGACAAGCAGACTAAACCATGTGGATCCACAGCAATCAGCCAGAGCCCTGGAGAAGGAAGAAAGAGACACTGGCTGGAGAGACACAATGAAACCCAAGAGGTGATAGCCATGGTCTCTACAGTGGAGATGCTCATTATTGCCTCCTATCTAGCCCAGCTCTCCTTCTCTTGGACTAGGCTTGAGAATCTGAGTGCATCAGCAGTTCCTCCACCTCTTCAAACCTTGCCTGGACAAGGCTGTGACCAACCCAAACTTACTTTCCAAATTTTATTGATATAAATTGAACGGACATACTTGTCATTAAAGTAATCTTGGAATTTAGCCCTGGTTTGAGAAAGAGGATGAAATGAGGAACCTCTAAATCATCCCAACCTTTCTCCAGTTGCAGCTACATGATGGTCTGTATTGAGGTATTTCTAAAATATTGATAGCTATGCTGTATTTGAGATTCCTCTGAATCTTAGTGATTTTATGGCTCACTTCTTTTTTTTTTTTTTAAGCATTTTCATTGAAATTAATGCACAGCTCACACTCTTCTTAAGATATATTCTTCCATATGACATCTCACCAAGGCCGTTATACTCACACATGGCATTTTCCCCCCCCAAACATTCTTTAAAAAATCATGCATTCTTTAAGATTTCTCCTCCTCTACTCATTTATTCTTGAGGAAATGAGCAAGAATCATAATTTCAGGTCTTTTTATTTTACTTTTCCAGGTATAATGCATCATTTAGAAAGGAAATATAGCTCTAAAAGTTGCTGTTAAGGACCATGAAGCAGAAAAATAATATGTAGTTCCTTTGCAAGGTTTTTATCTTAACAGCATTACTAACTGTGACATTTATCCTGCTTAACCCCACCAAATGTACCCTAGGGAAATGTCAACAGAGTCTTATGGTTTTAATACAAATGAATTATCAAAGAGTTTGAATAATGTAATCATCTTAATGTATTCAGTTTTTATAATGAACATCTGTTATGGGCAGAGAGCAGCAAAGTGACTGGTTAATGCAACAATTAAATAAACAATTAAACTCAAAAATTAATAAAACTCATCTCACTATTTTAACTATTTCGAGTAACAACATAAAGACTCTGTCCCTGAAATAGTCCTTATATCCCTTATTTCTGTTATTTCTGGAATTCCTAGATGTTTTCTAGCTGCTTGTTATGGGTACAATCCTGTTTACAAAGACAGCTTGTTCCCCGGATAGAAATCTTCTCCCTTGAGTGATGCATATTTGTGTTCTTAAAGTTCCTGCCAAATCTCTTCCTTTACATGCCTTTGCCAATAATCTTTTTTGCAGTGTATTTTCTGTCAACTCCGTTTATTAAGAGGGTTGTTTTCAAACATGCTGCTTGCATACATTACAGGAATTCTGCTCTCCTGGGAATCCATCCTCTAATTATCGAGATGGTCTAACAAATGCCTCTGATATTTACTGCTATTATAGCTTCTTCTGCCATTATACTTTCTGACCTGAATATAATGTCTGAAAAATGTACATGAATGATACATAATTTTGCAGTCTACATCCTTTCAAGCTACATTTTACGAGTAATTCCAAGAAATCATGAATATTTTGTTAAAGAAATCATGCTGTCGTTTACGACTCAGAAAATAAACAACCTGTTTTATCTGAGTTCCTGAATGACATTTCACTTGATCTCCATGCTCAGAGCCTTGTTCATACACTGTAACCAGTTTGTTCTCTTGCTCCTGGAATGCTGGAATTTGAGCACACTTTAGGCATGCTTGTCAGCTTGTCATCACACAACCAGACAGACAGAACATTTTAGGTCCTAAGTATGCAAATGTGGTATATTGAAATGATATTCTCAGACATCTCTTGCCAGTTTGGTTCAAGCCTGGATTCATCTGCTTTTGTCTGATGTCATTTGCTTGATGGCTACGATTTGCTATCCACAATTTGTTAGTGATAATGCAAACTGCATTCAGCATAATAGGACCATGAAAGTGGAAGTTATCACATGATTTAAGGTCCTAATTACTCTTAGATTAACCCCAACATCACCATGACAAAGAAAAATCTTTCGTTTGTCCACAACCACAACCTAACTGGAATTTAACCTATGATTTCTTTTTTCCTGCTAGCACTTTTCATACTTAGATTTCTGCCTGAAATCCACATCCTCAATGCCAATGACTGTGTCTAGAGGGGTTATATATCTCAGAACAGCATTCATATCTTCATATCTATCAATGGTGTATTAACTAGGATAAAACCCAAATGGTTGTACCTGAATGAAGGAAAACAGGTCTGTACTGTTGAGGTTTACATGCTTAACTCAGGTCTTCAAGGAGTTCTCTGCCTCCTGCCAGGATTCATAATTAGAGTAACTGTCCACCTCTTTATTTAAAAATTGAGTATGGAAATCTACCTTTAAAATCTAGATATGATAGCAGTATTTCCTTCCTATACAGAAGTGTTGTAGTCAAAACATATTAGACACAGTAGGCAAGTTTGAGTCTGATTTAAATGTCCATTTCTAGCTGTCCTTTATACCATCCTAAAAATCTCCCATTGAAATTATGACACAAGACAATGAAGATTTCAGAAACCACAATTAGGCAGAGTATGGTAATTATTTCTGAAACTGAGTGGAGAAGGCCCTGGAAAGTGAGGAATGTTGGCTTCACTGGCTGCTCACCCTTTCATAGCCAAGGGAATAGCTGTGCCTCATACATGACAGCTCTGAAACCTGGGCACACAGGCAGGATTTCTCACAGGGAAAATAAGTCATTTCACTCAAGAGCTAAAGTAGAAGTAGCTGCTGTCAAAAATCACATGAACATATGCATAATTTTCATTCTTGTATTCACATTCATCACTACTAGGAAGCATCCAGAGCAACTAAAACAGATGTCAGTGACTCTGAGACTCACTCTGTTTATTGTCTGTTGAGTTTGATTACCTAGTTGAGGATGCCCTCACCTGCCTGCCTGATTATTTCACTTCACTGCCTGGTTACCACAATCAACCCTGAATTTTGCTGTGCTCCATGCTCCTTATCCCACTATTCAGGCCCAATTCTTTTGAAAACACTGAATCATCTAAACCCTTTCAGCCTGACCAACTTCCCTAGGGGAAAACACCAACATGCATTTCTCAGGATCTTTTACACAGATTTCTGTGTATATTTTTCCCCCTTCTAGCCAGATTATGTTGAATTCCTTTAGGAATGGTGATGCTATGGTGATCCACTGATCCATATAGATTTCATATGATGCAGGGGACAAGAATTTGGGTATCAGGTATGGTGTGAGCATAGCTGGTCTTTGCTCTTAGTGGGGACTAGGAATAACTAGACAGATCTCACCTAGCCAAGGTGTGAAACAGAGGCTAAGATGTGATACAGTAGTAACAATATTTTGCATGAAAATAGACCAAGATTAAGATGTGTCTTCCAGGAGCACTTGGGAACACTAACTGATTGTTGTCTCTTTGCATTAAAAGCAGAAATTGAGTACAATTCCTGACACTAAATACTTACGTTCTGCCCCAGTTAGTAATTAAAGATATTTAATTATAAAAGACCAGGTCTTAGTTCACAAAAGGTGTTTAAAGACTAAGTTCACTCTCTTGTCCTCTGAAAACTGTCACTCCATTTTCTTTGTTCTAATATTTGCTTACCTTCTTGGTGAAACGTGACTTTTCATGCTGGAATTCTCCGGACTGACACTAAATACTTACGTTCTGCCCCAGTTAGTAATTAAAGATATTTAATTATAAAAGACCAGGTCTTAGTTCACAAAAGGTGTTTAAAGACTAAGTTCACTCTCTTGTCCTCTGAAAACTGTCACTCCATTTTCTTTGTTCTAATATTTGCTTACCTTCTTGGTGAAACGTGACTTTTCATGCTGGAATTCTCCGGAGTACAGCGGAGTGTTTCTAGCTAATTTCCTTAATACCCAAAGGATGCACATAATCTGGACTTTTAGAAATGACTATTAATTTTTTTTTCTTGTATATTCCCTCCTTTGATCTCAGTTATTTTACAAGGTCAGCTCGAAGCATAACTTCATACATTTTCAGATACCTCCTCCAATTTCATTTTGGGTGTCCTTCAGCATTAGCAGGCAGAGGTAAATGGTGACAGAGCTTTTTTTATCCTGTGCATTATTTCCCACTTCCTAAAGATTTCACTGCTGTGTTCCCTGGAGTTTCACTTGGCATGCCAGAAAACAAGATTCCTTTGACATAATTCTGCCTCCCCAAATCTCACTGTTCCATGGCTCCTTGTGTTACTCATTTACATTACTATTCCATTTCTATGAGCCAACACATTCCATTTCAGTAATGCATCAAAACCTACAGTTGGTGTCACCTCCTTTGCTTCCGCAGTCTATTTCTGTTTGTTTCTTCCCTTTCCATACAGCCATTTTAATACACTAACACACAGTCTCTATTTGCCTTCTAATCTGGTTTCTCTCTCAAATTATACAGTTTGGAATAAACTAAAATTGCTTGGCACATTTTAGCTCAGGTGCTATTTGAACTCAGCTCCTCTTCATTACCCTTTCTCCCCCAAAACAGGTCTTGAAGGTTTTATTGTCATGCAGACCATGAAATAAAATTCTATCCAGAAAGAATTCATTGCTCAAGGGATAATTATTTGTCCAGGTCAGTTTGTGTGACTTTGTGCATTGCTTTTTAGTCAGTGCTTCAAAGGCAGAGGGGAAAGGATCACCAAAATGTTGGCAATGGCAAGTATATCCATCATAGATAAATGAAATGATTGTAACACTTGAAAATTAAAAAGAATCCAATTTTTTAGGTGATATTAAAAATAATAACTCAATGGTAATTGTGGGTATAATGGATTATAAGATATATACTGAATAATTTCAGAAAATACAAGGAGTGTGATAATGAGCCTGGAACTTTAATTGACATGTACACCCTGTTTAAACATTGGCCTATTGAACTGTAAGTTTCTCTATTTAATTGAGTTTAACATTAAAGTAGAAATGATATTTTAATTTTAGCTCTGGCTACTAAAAACATCTGAAGTGATCAGATCTGAAATCTCAAGGAATTTAGACCCAAGGTTTAGTTAACTCAATAAAACTGATTTTAGTGTGTCTAGTCTTTTTGGGGACCTGACTATATGATTTTCACTATTATTTTTTCCATATCTTTTACTATACTTTGTTCTCTTTCCTGTCTGAAAACAGAGTAGAATTTACTTCCCAAAATCATTTAAAAGGTTGATATGATTATTCATCAACACTACAAAGTAAGTAATTTCCTTTAGTGCTGCCAAGACTAAGAAAGAAGAGAATGTCTGAGCAGAGACTTTTCACCCTTCTTCCAAAGCAGAGCTAATAATGAAGTTTTGGCAGGAGAAACAACATTATCTTTGCAAAAAGTTTCACTTGAAAACCATTATTTTTTACTTGCAGAGTTATCCAGAGTTCATCCCTTCATGTTTTTAAGAAGTATTTCCTATCAAAATATTCCCCTTTCTCCAAATCATTCAGTTTACTACAAAGGCAGCAGAGAATACATCAACCACTGTCCAATAAAGTGACTGGAAAATGTTCCTTTAGGCCCTGTAGAATTTTCAGTACAGTGTTAGATGAAAAGAAAAAATACTTACCAAAACCTAATTCTATTAAACTGTGAATAAAGGTCTTTCAGTATCATACTAGAATATTAATCAGTCACTAAGGGATCTATAGATACATTATTACTATGGTTAAATTATTTTGATGCCCACAAGTTTTTAAGACATGTATTCTACTCTTACTCAGAAATCTGGATGTAATTCCAAGTCCTCTATGTTGTCTCTCAGTATTTCCTAATATACATGTGAAACACTACAGAAATGTGTCTTACAGCTGAAATTCCTCTGTTCCTCTCTTCTGTCTTATGCCATACCTTTCCCACACATACCTCACCACCCTGTTAGCTGTAGCAGAGGGACAATCTCTTCTTGGTCTAGCAAGTTTGGGTTTTATATCTTTTTCTCCACAGTCTTTTGCTTTTTAAATCATTATACAGCACATTTCTTCACAAATTGGCCATTCTACTCTGTCATTGTGTTTACCAAAGCCATTGTGCACCACTTTGTGCCCTGACTTCTCACACACTTATCTTACAACTGGAAAGGTTAAAACAGAAATTAGCCTCTGGGTTTTGGTGCCTCTTTTAAAAAGGGAATCAGCCAGAAAGAAGTTATATGATTTCAGATTTGCACTTTAGAGATATGTAATGGATTGGTATGAAATTTGGTCACTTAACTCTTTGATGACTCTCATTTAGTGGGAAAATTTAGTCTAAATTGGGGGTTAGAGGACTTCAGTTGGAAAGTATTCCAATGGATTATTGTACTTTTGTGCATGCATTGCCTTTCACTCACCAAAAAACACTAAAAAATTTAATAAAAAATAATAAAAAGCCCAACACCTCCGGAATTCTGCAGCACTGAGTATGAGCAGCCCATCAGAAGGATCAAGTCAACCCCTCCACATTGACCCCAAAAGACTTAGCTTGCCAAGAAAAAAATTAGTCATAGCTTCTATCAAGAAATCAAACTATGATACAAGTACATAAAGCTTCCATTCAGAGCTTACTTTTTAATAGGAAAACTGAACACTGGGAACAACAATCTCAAACCAAATTCTTTTCAGATCATTATTAAACTAAGGCAAAATTAAACGCTCATAATTAAAATAAGGCCAAATTAAATTAAATAGTAAATTAGAGACTAGATAATTAATGCATTCCATTCTCAATACCAGATGTTCTTTTCCTCTGAAAGCTGAAAATTTATGAGTAAAGAGACAAAATTTCTCAATTGCTGATAAACAGATAATTACAAGCAAACTAGGCTTGAAATGAGATTATATACTTTTACAAGACACTATATACCTACAGAATTATAAGATAATTGCAGGGGGAAGAAGGTAAGCTTTAATTTGGTGAAGAACAGGATGAGGCAAACTTTCAGAGGCTGAGCTTGAAATGAGAGCCTTTTGTAGTACAAAAACATGACGAGACAGCCCTTCATAGCATTTCAAGCTTTTCCATAATATATTGTCATTGCAGCCAAAGAATCTGTCATAGCTGATAATTTCCACACAGTTTTGAATAAGAACCTCGAAGAGATCAAAAGCAAACTTTCAAGTTGCTTTGTGGTTTTTAAATATAGTTGGAAATTGCTTTGTATCAGAAACAATAGCACTCTAAGCACTTCAAAAAAAGAAAACTGTTAGTTCTGTTACCTAAACAGAAATAACAATATTTACTGAAAATAGTTTACAACACTTTGAGTGGAGAGAAGCATTTATGGAAACAGCAAAATACTGCAATGATTGTGTAAAGCCTATGGTACAACACAACCACATCCATTAAAGTTACTGTTGAACTGTCTGTTTTATTGTTTTTAGTTCTCTTAATAGCCTGGAAAAAACTGCTTGAATTATCTCAGCCCCAAGAACATGTGACTTGTTAAATATTTGAAAATATCTAAGTATTAGACTGCACAAACCTAGTTATTTCCTCTGATAAATAACCCAGGGAAAAACATGGTCATCATCCTGAGTAGATGTCATTTAAAAGCTGCACATTGCAGTTAAATGTCTGGGCAGTAAAATATATTATGTATCACTTTTTTGCCAATAAAATATACCTCTAAAACCTGTTGCATATGGAAGATCAAATGAACAGCTCATTGAGGGAGTTACACCTAAGACAAAGCCAAGGTTGTCATCAAGACAGGTATAAAAATGGTACATATTTCCCCAAATATTCTGGTTAAGAAAGCTATTTATGTATCTACCTGATCAGTAAAAACCAGAGAATATTCCTTTGGTTCCTCCATTTCCCATACTGTCTAGCTGCTGTTTTAACACAGCTTGACCAGTCTGTTCTCATGGCTTTGACATAGACAGCAAGAGATTGGTCCCCAAAGATGCTACAACCCCAATATTGGTATTAATTTAGTAAAGCAATTGAAAAAGTTGGGCTTTTTATACAATGACATTTGGAAAATAAAAATAAGAAGCACTTTTTCCAATGTAATATTTCCATTTTCTTAGGACAAACGTGAGCATGTTGTGTTGAGAGAAACATCCAACATAACTCATTTAGGGTATGTGCAAAAGCATAAAGTGCTTTTCTTTATTAAAATTTTAGAGAAGCTGATTTTTTTTTCCCATTATGACCAGATCCAAATCCTTATTTCATTGCAGGACAAATGTTGGAGGAATTTATACTCTTAGATTCCCCTAAGTGCTGTATGTTGAAAGATGCTGTGTAGCCATGTAATCTTTATCACTGTTATACAGGGAGGTTTTATTCATTTTAAATCATACAGATCCCAAAACAATAATCCAAAAGGCAGACTTAACTGAGTTCCCTTGGAAGCACACCACTCAGATTATTTTCTCTAAATCTCTAAGGCTATTAGCAGGAACCTGATAAATGAGAAATAGTCCTGAATAAAAAGAATGTTACTGCAAGGCTATAATTTCATTTTATAGAATTTTTCTAATATTTTAAGTTTTTAATAGTGCTAAGATTAACTGAGTCATACTTCATTATATTACTTTGCTTCAAATATTTTACCTCTTGATTTCATTGACTGAAAATATTCTTCTCTTTTGTGAACACTTTTATCAGGGTTATTTTAGAATACTTTTCCTGGCTTTTATAGTTCCATAATATGTACATAAACTACCCAAATAATCACCAGTTTTACTTTTGTAATTTTGCATGTTTCTGGATAAACCAAAAACCCCATTGACAAATTAATACATTTAGAGTAGAGGTACGCATTCATAAAAAAAATTTAAAAGAATCACATTCTTAATTATTCTTGGTTCAGCACTTCTGTGTACACACAAACAACAAACTGACTCGACTAATGAAAAACAAATATAAATCATAGAATTAACCAGGTTGGAAAAGACCTCCAAGATCATCAAGTTCAACCCTACTGTGGTCACTAGCCCATGGCACTAAGTGCCACATCCAGTCTCAGCTTGAAAACCTCCAGGGATGGTGAATCCACCACCTCCCTGGGCAGCACATTCCAATGCCTGACTACTCTCTCCATGAAAAATCTCTTCCTAATATCTAACCTAAACCTCTCCTATCACAGAACAGTTTGGGTTGGAAGGGCCTTAAAGTTCATCCCATCCCACCCCCTGCCATGGGCAGAGACACCTCCCACCAGCCCAGGTTGCTCCAAGCCCTGTCCAAACTCTCCTGGAACACTCCCAGGGATGGAGCAGTCACAACTTCTCTGGGCACCCTGTGCCAGTGCCTCACCACCCTCACAGGAAAGATTTTTTTCATAACATCTTATATACAAAGACATTTACTTTTCCTAAATTTAGCTTTGTTTTTAAAGTCTTCCCAATAATAAAACCCAAACATGTAGAATCTTAAACATAAAATTGCTTTTTCAAATATGGATTTACAAAATACTTATACACTGCTTTTCTAGCAGAGCTCGAGTAATTAAGAGTTGGACAACATTTAATTTGATTGTCAAGTCTAACTACAAGTTCTCACATACACCTTTTTTTTCCCCTTCAAAAGAATTGTATCAAAATTTTATAGCCTGCCTCTTCACAGGCTGA